>NC_045177.1:723434-730934 GCF_900700415.2 Clupea harengus
CCTCATTACCTTGTGTATTTAGTCTGTGTGTTCCTGTTTGTCTCGTTGCCAGTTCGTCTTTGTTTCCCCCGTGTTTCAAGAGTTCCAGCGTTTTCCCATGTTTTCCACTGTTCTAACGATAACGACCCTTGCCTGTGTAATCGACTCCGTGTTTGCCTTCTCCTTGCCGGTACCTTTGCCTCCACAACCTTCCACCTGGATAACGACCCTGGACTGTGTACTCGACTCCGTGATTGCCTCCTCCTTGCCGTACCTTTGCCTCTTCCACCTACTACCGTGTGACGACCCTGGACTGGATAAACGACGATCCCCGCTGCCCATCCCTGATTGGATTTGTTTGTTTATATCTGGACTGTATTACCGTGTACCAAACCCGTTCAGTAAAGTTTGTGAATATACACCTCTGTCTCCGAGTCGAGCATTTGAATCCTCCGGTTCCACGTACGTTACAGTACGAACTGGCCACACAGATGGATTCAGCCGACTCCGATTCCTTGCGCGCTGCTTTGCAGGCGCAGGGTAGAAAACTTCACCAGACTGAGGAACAGTATAACACGCTTCGTCTGGAGATGCAAGGAATGATGGATCGACAAGAGAGGGTCCACAGCCAGGTTGGTCTACTGACTAATCAGTTCCAGCAGCTCATGGAGCGCCTGGATGTCATCGTCGCTCCGAGGGCCGTTCAGAATCCTGCTCCAGCGGCAGCTGCAGCTGCAGTTGTGTTACCCACGGCTCCGTCTACTGCCCCGTCTACCGCTTCTCCACGTCTCTCCCGTCCCGAGAAATTTTCGGGGGATTCCGGAGATTGTCGGCCCTTTTTAGTACAATTGTGGCCTTCATTTGAGGTAAATGCACCGAGTTTTCAGACTGAGCGCGCTAAAGTGGCCATATATTATGTCACATCTCTCTGGCAGGGCAAGAGAAATGGGCCGACGGCAGAGTGGGCAAGAAACTCGCACGTCTGCTCCTCGGTTCAGCTATTTACAGAGACGTTGGGCAAGATTTTCAACACTACCAGACCGGGTCGAGAGGCAGCAAGAGAACTAATGGGAATTCGTCAAGGCAATCAGAGTGTCTCGGATTATGCCATTAGGTTTCGCACATTGGCAACCGATAGTGGCTGGAATGAAGAATCTTTATTTGACGCGTTCCTGTATGGGTTAGCGGAGCCCATAAGGGATCAATTAGTGAACCGCGATTTGCCTGAAAAGGTGGATTCACTTATTGAACTGACTGCAAAGATTGACAAGAATCTCCAAGATCGTGGGAGATCCAGGCCTGGTTATGCTGCGCCTTTCCAGAGGGGACAACGGGCTACCTCTCAGCAGTCCTGGCGAGCCCCAGCGCGGTTCTCACCCGCGTCTGACGCACCAGCGCCATCTACCGAGGGGGAGGAGCCAATGCAGCTAGGACGGACCAAGCTCAGTCCTGAGGAGCGTCAACGTCGGATTCGGGAGGGGAGATGCATCTATTGTGGGCAGATGGGTCATTTCCTCTCAGACTGTCCAGTGAGGGATCAGGCGACTGCAAGATCCACACGGGTAAGCCACACCACTGTTTCATCTGTTCGACCTCTCATGCAAGCTATGTTTATCACACCATTCCAGACTGTTACTTATCCTTTCTTAGTTGATTCTGGGGCGGACGAGAGTTTTATGGACTGGAGGTTAGCTAGGAGATTGAGGTTAAGATTAACTCCTCTTCCCAAGCCATTAGAGGCTCACGCTCTAGATGGACGCTTGCTGTGTAAAATAACTCACCGAACGGATCGGATTCAAATGACCATCTCTGAGCATACTGAATTCCTGAGTTTTCACTTGTTCAACTCTCCATCACACCCTATCATTCTGGGTTTTCCATGGCTCGCTAAACATAATCCCCACATGAACTGGGTCACAGGGGAGGTAACAGGATGGGACAGGAACTGTTCTGTCACCTGCATTCGGGCTGTCTCTATCTCCAAGGTATCTCGCTCCGCTGAGGAGTTAGCGCCCAGTGGTCTTGTTCTTCCTGTTTCTCGTCCTGTTGTCACCTCTCTTCGCACAGCTTCGGTGGATTCTGATTTCCCAGACCTCTCCGGAGTGCCTCCATGTTATCTCGACCTCAAGGAGGTTTTCAACAAGACTCGGGCTACATCTCTACCTCCGCATCGGTCTTATGACTGCGCCATTGATCTGCTACCAGGTAGTTCACCTCCTAGGGGGCGCCTCTATTCTTTGTCTTCCCCGGAGGTAAAAGCTATGACTGAATATATTGATTCTTCTCTGGCGGCGGGCCTTATTCGGCATCCTCCTCTCCTGCCGGAGCTGGGTTCTTCTTCGTCGCCAAGAAGGACAAGACTCTTCGTCCCTGTATCGATTATCGGGGATTGAATGAGATGACCATCAAGAATCGGTATCCTCTTCCTCTCATCTCCTCCGCGTTTGAGCTACTGAAGAATGCTAAGGTCTTCACTAAGCTGGACCTAAGGAACGCATATCACTTGGTGAGGATAAGAGAAGGGGATGAATGGAAGACGGCCTTTAATACTCCTAGTGGGCACTATGAGTACCTCGTGATGCCTTTCGGTTTATCGAATGCGCCAGCGGTATTTCAGGCATTGATTAACGATGTACTACGGGACATGCTGAATAAATATGTCTTTGTTTATTTGGATGATATTCTCATCTTTTCCCCAGATGAGGAGACTCATGTCCGGCATGTTCACCAGGTTCTCCAGCGTCTTCTCACCCATCAACTCTTTGTAAAGGCAGAGAAATGTGAATTTCATGTGTCCTCTGTCGCTTTCCTAGGATTCATCGTCTCTCAAGACCACATCCAGATGGACCCCACTAAGGTTAGCGCGGTGGCCGAATGGTCCACTCCCACGTCCCGTAAGAAGCTTCAACAATTCCTGGGATTTGCTAATTTCTACAGACGTTTTATTAGAAACTTTAGCACAATTGCATCGCCATTGCATAAACTGACCTCCTCAAACATGAAGTTTCAGTGGACACCTCCAGCTGAGAGAGCGTTTCAGAAATTGAAGGAGACGTTTACTACTGCTCCGGTCCTCACACTCCCGGATCCTAGCCTTCAATTCATGGTGGAGGTGGATGCCTCTGACGTAGGAGTGGGGGCGATCCTCTCGCAAAGATCACAAACGGACAAGAAGCTTCACCCCTGCGCCTTTCTGTCTCGGAAACTCTCTCCCGCTGAACGGAATTACAACGTGGGAGAAAGGGAGTTGCTGGCCATTAAAGTGGCCATGGAGGAATGGCGACATTGGTTGGAGGGAGCAGAGCAGCCATTCTTGGTTTGGACTGATCATAAGAACCTTGAGTACATCCGGTCCGCCAAACGACTCAACTCCAGACAGGCCAGGTGGGCTTTGTTCTTTAATCGGTTTAATTTTTCCTTGTCTTATCGCCCTGGTTCCAAGAATGCTAAAGCAGATGCACTTTCTCGTCTGTTTGACCCTGACTCTGCTCCAAGGTTGCCTTCTTACATATTGCCGCCCTCCTGTGTGGTAGGGGCCGTTACCTGGGGAATTGAACAGAGGGTCAGGGAAGCAAATATTAATTGTCATGTGCCGGACGGCTGTCCTCCGAACCGGTTGTTTGTGTCTGTTCCACTTCGTTCCCAGGTCATCCATTGGGCTCATACCTCCCGGGTTTCTTGCCATCCTGGGATACGGCGTACTCTCTTTGTGGTCAGACAACGCTTCTGGTGGCCATCCATGGAAGGAGAGGTCAGGGAGTACGTAATGGCTTGTGCTGTTTGTGCTCAGAACAAGAGCTCGCGGTGTTCAACCTCTGGTCTTCTACAGCCACTTCCTGTGCCCCATCGCCCCTGGTCTGACATCTCGCTGGATTTCGTTACCGGGTTGCCTTCCTCTAAGGGTAAAACCACCATTTTAACAGTTGTCGATAGATTCTCGAAGATGGTTCATTTTATTCCCTTGTCCAAGTTGCCTTCTGCTAAGGGAACAGCGGAGGCTGTCTTGTTGCATGTATTTCGCATCCATGGGTTCCCGAGGGATGTGGTATCAGACCGAGGACCACAGTTTGTTTCCCAGTTCTGGAAGGCGTTCTGTTCTCTCCTCGGTGCCACAGTCAGCCTCACCTCCGGATACCATCCCCAGTCCAACGGTCAAGCGGAGCGGATGAACCAGGAACTGGAGACCGGATTGCGATGCCTCGTCTCCCAAAACCCAACCACCTGGAGTAGCCATCTCATCTGGGTTGAGTACGCGCACAATACTTTGCCCAGTTCATCTACCGGCGTCTCTCCTTTTCAATGTGTCTATGGCTATCAACCACCACTGTTCCCTGAGTTAGAGAGGGAGGTCAACGTTCCATCGGCCCAGAGGTTCATCCGTCAGTGCCGCCGGGTCTGGAGTGGGATCCGTGAGGTTCTTCTAAGGAGTTCAGTCCGGGCAAAGAAGACGGCGGATCGACGGAGGACTCCTGCACCCACATACCAACCTGGCAATAGGGTTTGGTTGTCCACCCGTGACGTTCCCCTACGTGTGGAGTCCCGCAAGTTGGCTCCCCGGTTTATTGGTCCGTTCCCTATCTCTAGGATCATCAACCCCGCTGCAGTGCGACTCAAACTTCCCAGGTCAATGAGGGTGCACCCCACCTTTCACGTATCCCGGATCAAGCCCGCATTAGAGAGTCCACTGGTCCCTTCCACCAAGCCCCCTCCTCCTCCCAGGATCGTCGATGGAGGTCCGGTGTACACGGTCAAACGCCTCTTGGCAGTTCGCCACCGAGGACGCGGCCGTCAATACTTGGTAGACTGGGAGGGGTACGGTCCTGAGGAGAGGACGTGGGTGGCAGCGAGGAACATTGTTGACCCGGCTCTCATTCAGGACTTTAATCACCTTCATCCTGACCAGCCTGGGACGTCCGGTGCCGTCCCTAGAGGGAGGGGTACTGTTACGTCCAGTCCGGAATACTGAAGTTAAGTTTGCTGAGAGATTGTTTATTCTGTGTTCCGTGTTGTGATTGTTGACTCACCTCTCCTCTCGTTTCAGACTCCTTACTCCCTGCCTCAGGTGTGCTCCATCTGGTTGATTGTCTGCTCCTCCCTGATTGTTTACACCTGTTCCTCATTACCTTGTGTATTTAGTCTGTGTGTTCCTGTTGTCTCGTTGCCAGTTCGTCTTTGTTTCCCCCGTGTTTCAAGAGTTCCAGCGTTTTCCCATGTTTTCCACTGTTCTAACGATAACGACCCTTGCCTGTGTAATCGACTCCGTGTTTGCCTTCTCCTTGCCGGTACCTTTGCCTCCACAACCTTCCACCTGGATAACGACCCTGGACTGTGTACTCGACTCCGTGATTGCCTCCTCCTTGCCGGTACCTTTGCCTCTTCCACCTACTACCCGTGTGACGACCCTGGACTGGATAAACGACGATCCCCGCTGCCCATCCCTGATTGGATTTGTTTGTTTATATCTGGACTGTATTACCGTGTACCAAACCCGTTCAGTAAAGTTTGTGAATATACACCTCTGTCTCCGAGTCGAGCATTTGAATCCTCCGGTTCCACGTACGTTACAGCTTCTGGACACACACACACACACACGCACGCACACACACACACACACACACACACACACACACACACTCTCACTGATCTACACACACACACACACACACACACACACACTCTCACACACACACACAAACACACACACACACACACTCTCACTGATCTACACACACACAGGCACACACACTCTCACACACACACACACTCTCACTGATCTACACACACGCACGCACACAGGCACACACACTCTCACACACACACAAACACACACACACACACACACACTCTCACTGATCTACACACTGATCTACAACACTCTACTACCCCAGCAGCACTCTCACTGATCTACACACACACACACACACACACACACACACACACACACACACACACACACACACACACACACACGAGGAAATTCAGATAATGCTTCTGGACAGAGCGAAAGCGTTGGTAGGCCTAGTGGTGATGCAGGGGAGAAGCAGGCTGCCAGGACTGGTGAACCTTGTGCTGGTGAGACGGCAAACAGTTCACCTCCTGCGGGTGAGACAGACGAGGCAGATGTTCCTCAGGAACAAGAAAAAAAAATACGACAGATTCACCAAATGAGATGCCCAGTCCGGAGGGAAGTGTTGTGGACAATGCCGAACGTGAAAGCGCAGATGTACTACAAAAAAATCAATGTTACATTAACTGACAATAGTGAAGTCCAGACAGCAATGGATGTAAATCTAATGGAAATGGATGCAAGAATTTTTAAACTACCCCCAGAGAAGAGAAAACGCTCTCATGTAAATAAAAGTACTAAAAAAAAACTCGTTGACTTAAGCTCGTCTGATGCAGAGAGTGAGAGCGATTTCTCAGACTGCAGCATAACTTGCAGTTTACGTCAGAGTGGGTATGCTAATCGCACCTACAGCAGTGATGACGTTAAAACGTTTCTGAAGGAAACAAAGCATGTGAGAAATGTACGAATTGATGATTATTTACCTGATGTGGAACAGTTCACTTCGAAGACGAGGTCATTTATGCATGATGGCTGTTTTACTGAACAGGAGGTCTACCGTTTGAAAAAAATGCTGACTAAGCTTAAGGTTCTATTGAGTAGCGATGACAAAGCCTACATTATTGTGTTCTGTGATGGAAGTGTGTGTACAGCTCTTTTTATTTTTATTTTTTATCATGGATGAAATTCGTGTTGCCTCTTTAAACATAAACAGGGCTAGAGAACAGAAAAAGAGGGCTGTTTTTTTTTAAACAATAAAACAGAAAAAGTTTTATATCGTTTTTGTTCAGGAAACGCATTCTGATGCGTTGAATGCAGTTGACTGGGCAAGAGAATTTGATGGGATGTCTGTTTTGAGCCACAACACCTCAAATAGTGGTGGGGTTGCTATTTTATTTTGTCGCACTTTCACCCCCCTATCATATCAAGTTGAGGAAATTGCTAAAGGTAGACTTTTGAAAGTCAAAGCCCAATTTGAAAATCATTTTTTTGATTTTATTTATTACATTAAAAAGCGTTACATTAAGTGCCCTAATGCTCCGGTAAGGTCTACCAGACAGCAGCAGTGTAAGAAGTCCATAGCCTGGGTGGCTGTGGTCCTTTATGATGTTCTGTGCTTTTCTAAGGCATCTTGTGTTATCGATGCCCTGCACGGAAGGGAGATGGCAGCCGATGATACGCTCCGCTGTCTTCACCACCCTCTGCAGGGCCTTGCGATCAGCAGCAGAGCAGCTACCATACCAGGCAGTAATGCTCATTTATCATGGAAATTATGCATAAAAACATGGATTAATGTGGATAATTATGGTCTTGTTTTACAGTTTATACTTTAGGGTAAGTGATTCTACCGTTTATTTCCACCAAACTCATTTGACTGCTTATAAAGATACATCACGTGATAAACTTTTGAAAACTATGACCAACTATGAAAAAAATAAATTGTTTAGTTGAGTTAG
>NC_045177.1:735934-738434 GCF_900700415.2 Clupea harengus
TTTTTTTTCATATGAATGGCAGTCGACACATTTACAGCCGTAGTGTTTTGTGTTGTTGAAGCGGTTGGAGTACTTGTGTTAGGGTTAGCTAATAAAGCGGTTGGAGTGCTTGCGTTAGCGTTAGCGTCCACTGATGAAGCGGTTGGAGTGCTTGTGCTAGTGTCTACTGTTGAATTGGTTTCACAACTGATTTTAGCGTCCGCTGTTGAAGTTGTTTGACAACTTCGTTCAGCATCAACGGTGGAAGTGTTTGTACTTGTGTTAGCGTCCGCTGTTGGAGTACTTGTGTTAGCGTCCACTGATGGAGTGGTTGTGTTAGCGTCCGCTGTTGAAGTGGTTGGAGTACTAGTGTTAGCGTCCGCTGATGAAGTGGTTGTGTTAGCGTCCACTGATGGAGTGGTTGTGTTAGCGTTAGCGTCCGCTGATGGAGTACTTGTGTTAGCGTCCGCTGTTGAAGTGGTTGGAGTACTAGTGTTAGCGTCCGCTGATGAAGTGGTTGTGTTAGCGTCCACTGATGGAGTGGTTGTGTTAGCGTCCGCTGTTGAAGTGGTTGGAGTACTTGTGTTAGCGTTAGCGTCCGCTAATGAAGTGGTTGGAGTAATAGTGTTAGCGTTAGCATCCGCTGTTGAAGTGGTTGGAGTACTTGTGTTAGCGTCCACTGATGGAGTACTTGTGTTAGCGTCCGCTGATGGAGTACTTGTGTTAGCGTTAGCGTCCGCTAATGAAGTGGTTGGAGTACTTGTGTTAGCGTCCGCTGATGGAGTACTTGTGTTAGCGTTAGCGTCCGCTAATGAAGTGGTTGGAGTACTTGTGTTAGCGTCCCCTGATGAAGCGGTTGGAGTACTTGTGTTAGCGTCCACTGATGGAGTACTTGTGTTAGCGTTAGCGTCCGCTAATGAAGTGGGTGGAGTAATAGTGTTAGCGTTAGCGTCCCCTGATGAATTAGCGGTTGGAGTTCTTGTGTTAGCGTTAGCGTCCGCTGTTGAATTAGTGGTTGGAGTACTTGTGTTAGCGTCCCCTGGTGAAGTTGTTGGAGGACTTGTGTTAGCGTTAGCGTCCGCTGTTGAATTAGTGGTTGGAGTACTTGTGTTAGCGTTAGCGTCCGCTGTTGAAGTGGTTGGAGTAATAGTGTTAGCGTTAGCGTCCGCTGTTGAAGTGGTTGGAGTACTTGTGTTAGCGTCCGCTGTTGAAGTTCTTGTGTTAGCGTCTACTGATGGAGTGGTGGTTGGAGTACTTGTGCTAGCGTTAGCGTCCGCTGTTGGAGTACTTGTGTTAGCGTTAGTGTCCGCTAATGAATTAGCGGTAGCAGAAGTTTGCACTGAATCACTTGTAGGATCAAATGTTGAGCCAGAAAAAGCTGCGGTTGGAGGAGTGGGGGTATTTGTAGAGGTGATTGTAGAGGTGGTGGTTGTAGAGGGGGTATTTGTAGAGGGGGTATTTGTAGTGGTGGTTGGAGTTGTGGTATTTGTAGAGGGGGTATTTGTAGGGGTATTTGTAGAGGTGGTTGGTGTAGAGGGGGTATTTGTAGAGGGGGTATTTGTAGGGGTATTTGTAGTGGTATTTGTAGAGGGGGTATTTGTAGAGGGGGTATTTGTAGAGGGGGTTGTAGAGGTGGTATTTGTAGAGGTGGTTGTAGAGGTGGTATTTGTAGAGGTGGTTGGTGTAGAGGGGGTATTTGTAGAGGTGGTTGGTGTAGAGGGGGTATTTGTAGAGGTGGTATTTGTAGAGGGGGTATTTGTAGAGGTGGTTGTAGAGGTGGTATTTGTAGAGGGGGTATTTGTAGAGGGGGTATTTGTAGAGGTGGTTGTAGAGGTGGTATTTGTAGAGGGGGTACTTGTAGAGGTGGTATTTGTAGAGGGGGTATTTGTAGAGGGGGTATTTGTAGAGGGGGTACTTGTAGAGGGGGTATTTGTAGAGGTGGTATTTGTAGAGGGGGTATTTGTAGTGGTGGTTGGAGTCGTGGTATTTGTAGAGGGGGTATTTGTAGAGGTGGTATTTGTAGTGGTATTTGTAGAGGGGGTATTTGTAGAGGGGGTATTTGTAGAGGTGGTTGGAGTCGTGGTATTTGTAGAGGGGGTATTTGTAGAGGTGGTATTTGTAGTGGTATTTGTAGAGGGGGTATTTGTAGAGGGGGTATTTGTAGTGGTGGTTGGAGTCGTGGTATTTGTAGAGGGGGCATTTGTAGAGGTGGTATTTGTAGTGGTATTTGTAGAGGGGGTATTTGTAGAGGGGGTATTTGTAGAGGTGGTATTTGTAGAGGTGGTATTTGTAGAGGGGGTATTTGTAGAGGGGGTATTTGTAGAGGGGGTATTTGTAGAGGGGGTTGTAGAGGTGGTATTTGTAGAGGTGGTTGGTGTAGAGGGGGTATTTGTAGAGGTGGTTGGTGTAGAGGGGGTATTTGTAGAGGGGGTATTTGTAGAGGTGGTATTTGTAGAGGTGGTTGGTGTAGAGGGGGTATTTGTAGAGAGGGTATTTGTAGAGGTGGTATTTGTAGAGGGGG
>NC_045177.1:744752-787252 GCF_900700415.2 Clupea harengus
CAGAGAGAGAGAGAGAGACACAACACACACACACAGAGAGAGAGAGAGAGACCAACACACACACACACACAGAGAGAGAGAGAGAGAGAGAGAGATTGAACACACACACACACACACACACACACAGAGATAGAGAGAGAGTTGAACACACACACACACAGAGAAAGAGAGAGGGAGAGAGAGATTGAACACACACATACACAGAGAGAGAGAGGGAGGGAGAGAGATTCAACACACACACAGAGAGAGGGAGAGATTCAACACACTCACACACACACACACACACACACACAGAGAGATCAAGAGAGAGAGATTCAACACACACACACACACACACAGGGAGAGAGATTCAACACACACACACACACACCGAGAGAGAGAGAGGGAGGGAGAGATTCAACACATACACACACAGAGCGAGAGAGAGGGAGGGAGAGATTCAACACACACACACACACACACAAACACAGAGAGAGAGAGAGAGAGGAGGAGAGAGACATTGAACACACACACACACACACACAGAGAGAGAGAGAGAGAGATTCAACACATACACACACAGAGCGAGAGAGAGGGGGAGAGATTCAGATAGAGAGAGACACAACACACACACCTCACACAGAGAGAGAGAGAGAGAGAGCGAGAGATTCAACACCACACACACACACACACACACACACACAGAGAGAGAGAGAGATTCAACACACAACACACAGAGCGAGAGAGGGAGGGAGAGATTCAACACACGCACAGCACACACACACACACAGAGAGAGAGAGAGACAACACACACACACAGAGAGAGAGAGAGAGGGAGGGAGAGATTCAACACACACACACACACACACAGAGAGAGAGAGAGAGAGAGACAACACACACACACACACACACACACACACACAGAGAGAGAGAGAGAGGGAGGGAGAGATTCAACACACACCACACACACAGAGAGAGAGATAGAGAGAGAGACAACACACACACACACACACACACACACACACAGTTCTGATGTAGTGTGTTAACACTCACTCTAGTATCTCTAGTTTGCAGAGTGGATTCTTGAGGAGGTCTGAGAGATGTTGAACTCCTGCATCATGAATCTTTATATTGTCTCCCAGGTCCAGATGCTTCAAACTGCAGGAGGTTGATCTGGCAGCTGATGATAAAGCAGCACAGCTCTTCTCTGTGAGGGAACAATTATACAGCCTGGGAGAAATAATGACACATCTGATTATTACACACACACACACACACACACACACCACACACACACAACACACCCTACCTACACAACACAACACACACCAGTGTTTCCCCTACCGTTATACTAGGGGGGCGCCCCGCCCCCCCAACGGCACCCCCCGCCCCCCCTGGAAAGGTCAAGTTAATTTTGTTCAATTTTATTTTCTATAAAGCGCCAGATCACAACGGAAGTAATTTAAGGTTACCTTTCCTATAGAACAGGTCTATAGCTTCTTCTTTTATTAAACAAAATAAATAGCCTTATGTAATTTATCTTATTTACACGACGGCATGTCATTTCTGTCTCTACATGGTCGCGCGTTTACAATTCTCTGCTCTCTGTATCGCGCACGGTAGAGTTCCGCCGCGATGCCGCACAAACACACACACACACAGACACGTGCGCGCACACACAGGTGAGCACGCTCCCACCAGCAGACAGAATTGGGCTTAAGAAATCAGTGCACAGCTACGGACACTTTTAAGCCTTAAAAAACTAATATCCAGGCGTTTATGAATCCGGCAGAGATATTTTCCTCGGTAGGGTCGACAATGAGGCCCAATGAGAATGGCTACAACAGACGTGGAAACAGAACGTACGTACAGAATGTCCGCACCGAAAATTCAGAAATAGATCTGGCTTCCATTTTTTATCATTTTCCGCGAGCTGTGCGTGGCCCTTTTTACACAGAGTCTGGTAATAAATCTATGAAATGTAACGAAAATTATTTATTTTGCTGTGAATAATGAAGGAAGCAATAAATCCGATTATTTGCCAAACCCTCAAGACCTGTTGCCATGGAGATTTAACGTTACTTTCTGTTTGAAGACAAGGTAGCAGCTAGTGTTGAAGAATGGATGACTTGAAATTGGACGACTTTAAAATGAATATATGAAATTGAACATCAACACCTATACGGATAAAATAAATAAACAAGGATGGCAAAACAGATTGATAAGCAATGAGAACGGCAGAAACGCAGGCAGGACGTCAGATGACGAGACGGATCATAGTGACACAGGCTGTTTGTTTTTTTCGTCATTTGAAGGCTGAGACATTCATAACATTTTATTCAGTCTTACTGGTCCTTTTGTAATGCCAACATGTGCACTTCGTTGTGGATAAGTAAAGCCTATTTTGCTAAATTTTTGTAGTCCTGGTAATCTTTTGTTTTGGCATATTTGGTGAGGTTATTAAGAGGACCATTTCTCAATCGTTTTGTTCTTGATGAATTAATGTTTGTTTATTAATCAATTATTTTTCAACACATAACTCAATTATAGTTACAAAGAGGACAATTCACAACTTTTTATCGCAACTTTCACTTGTTTCGTCAATTTAATTGCAACAAAAACCTAAAAATAAAAACTTTCATTGCAACTTTTTGGAAAAGCTCCTGCGAAATCAGGAATTTTAGGCCGCAAATATTTCAAAAAATGTTCTTCCAGAAGCCCAGAAAGATACACCACTGCAAAGCGACAAAAGCTGCACAACTTTGTGGATAATTGTCATAAAAGACATGTTCCGATGTTTAGTTGTTATATTGACTGCTGTCATTAATAGAAACACATGAACACCATGATTCCTTTAAGCGTTTGTGTCGGTGGGCCACGCCGCAACCCCCCCCCCCCCCCCCCCCAAAGCTGTAAACCTACGGGAAACACTGCACACACACCTCTACCTACACAACACACACTCCTCGACCTATACTACACACACACACCTCTACCTACATAACACACACACACTTCTACCCACACACACACCTCTACCTACACAACACACACACACACACACCTCTACCTACACACACACACACCCTCTACCTACACAACACACACACATCTTTACCTACACAACACACACACACACACACCTCTAACTACACAACACACCACACCTCTAACTACACAACACACACACCTTTACCTACACAACACACACACCTCTACCTACACAACACACACACACACCTCTAACTACACAACACACACACCTTTACCTACACAACACACACACCTCTACCTACACAACACACACAACTCTACCTATACTACACACACACCTCTCCCTACACACCACACACCTCTACCTACACAACACACACACACCTCTACCTACACAACACACACACACCTCTACCTACAAAACACACACACACCTCTACCTACACAACACACACACACCTCTACCTACACAACACACACACATCTACCTACACAACACACACCTCTACCTACACAACACACACACACACCTCTACCTACACACACACACCTCTACCCCACAACACACACACACCTCTACCTATACTACACACACACACACCTCTACCTACACAATACACACACCTCTACCTACACAATACACACACCTCTACCTACACAACACACACACACCTCTACCTACACAACACACACACACCTCTACCTACACAATACACACACCTCTACCTACACAACACACACACCTCTATCTACACAATACACACACTTCTACATACACAACACACACACACACACCTCTACCTACACAACACACACACACCTCTACCTACACAACACACACCTCTACCTACACAACACACACACCTCTACCTATACTACACACACACACACCTCTACCTATACTACACACACACCTCTACTTACACAACACACACCTCTACCTACACAACACACACCTCTACCTACACAACACACACCACTACCCACACAACACACACCCCTACCCACACAACACACACCTCTACCTACAAAAGACACACACACACCTCTATCTACACAACACACACACACACCTCTACCCACACAACACACACATTTACCTACAAAAGACACACACACACCTCTACCTATACAACACACACACACACACCTTTACCTACACAACCCGCACACACACCTCTATCTACACAACACACACACACACCTCTACCCACACAACACACACCTCTACCTACACAACACACACCCCTACCCACACAACACACACCTCTACCTACAAAAGACACACACACACCTCTATCTACACAACACACACACCTCTACCCACACAACACACACATTTACCTACAAAAGACACACACACACCTCTACCTATACAACACACACACCTTTACCTACACAACCCGCACACACACCTCTATCTACACAACACACACACACACCTCTACCTACACAACACACACATTTACCTACAAAAGACACACACACGCCTCTACCCATACAACACACACACCTCTACCCATACCCCCCCACACACACCTCTACATTTACAACACACAGTTCTGTTGTAGTGTGTCAACACTCACTCTAGTATCTCTAGTTTGCAGTGGAGATTTAACACACACACAGAGAGAGAGAGAGAGAACGAGACAGACACACACACCTCTATCTACACAACACACCCACATGTACCTATACAACACACACACACAGAGAGAGAAAGAGAGAGAGCGAAAGAGAGAGAGAGAGAGAGAGAGAGAGAGAGAGAGAGAGAGAGAGAGAGACACACACACACACCTCTACTCACACAACACGGCAGGCAGTGGTACAGGAGGGAGAGAAGTCGTTAAGTAATCAGAAGGTTGCTAGTTCGATTCCCTGTCGAAGGGTCCTTAAGCAAGACACTGAACCCCTAATTGCTCCTGATGTGCAGTGTGCCAACATTGTAAATGTAAAATGTGTACATCCTTGTAAGTCGCTTTGGATAAAAGCGTCTGCTAAATGTAAATGTAAACAACACATTTACCTACACATCACACACACACGCCTCTACCTATACCACACACACAAATTGACAATGTTATTGTGCAAAGCATGCCATGTGAAATATTAAGAAGGACTGGGGTGGTTGTTTTCTGTCCTTGAGAATATAGTGTGCTGGAACAGAGTGATACTCCCTGTTCTTCTTATCTCTGTAACTCTGTTAAATAGACACTGCCTGTGACTGCTGTTCACTCTGTGTGTTTCTGATCCTTCTGCAGAAGACTAGTAAACTCATTACTAATAACTCATTAAAAGACTGATCTTGCATTAGACTGGTTATTATCAGATTTCCAGCACATTTGTTTGTGTACTGAACTCTCATCTCCTGCGCCTGCGTCTACCTGCCCCATTACGTGAATTCCCTGCACTCCTATCCTGCGGTGGTTGATTGGTGGTCATTTCTATCTATGTGGCAACACCTTGCAGGGGGGAAAAACACAGTGGAAGATTTTACCATCAGTTTCAATGTTTATGGAGAGTACAGGAAATTTGAACGCTGGTAGCAGGCCCAGTTTTCAGAAAAGAAATGAAAATGGGAAACTAGAACAGAAGAAAAGAGGAAGAGACATAAAGACTTGAGTGAGGAAGACGTCAACAAAATAGAGAACAGACGTGAAATAAACACCAAACGGAGCACTGCTTGGGCTACTGGAGATTTCAAGGACTGGTTAGTTGAGAAGGGAATGTCTGCAGATATCGACTATTACAATACAGAGACTTTAAATCAAGCTTTGTCTTCATTTTATGAAAGGATTCCTCTGGTTATAGTTATTCTGTTGCAAGCTACAATACCCACCAAGCTGAAATAAACTGTTTTTCATTGTAGCCTAACCGTTGCCTACTGCTATTTTCAGGTATGTCAGACAAGACCCTGAAACATGTTTCTGCGGACTAGGGATGGGCATTCGATTAAATTGTCTTAATCGATCGTCGGGAGAATTAACGATCGATTTTCGATTAATCATTAATATTTTTATATTAAAATTCACTATTTATAGGCTATATTAAAATGCAGTGAAAATAGAAAAAACACAGCGTGTTTCCTCATTGAGATCTTTATTACCAGATGAACAACTCTTGTGGCAGTTAAACTTACAAGATGGACAACTCTTGTGGCAGTTAAACGGGATCCGTTCAATGGTTACACTTGAAAATATGCGCTGCTGTACTCTTAAGCAGCGGAGCCGACAGCTAGAAGCCGGTGCTCATAAACACAACTGACCTTCGGGTTTTTTTTCTCTCTAACTAATTAATCTCACATTTTGAAATTCATTCATCTAGATTCATCGTGATTAAAAGTTTGTTTTCTTCTAAAGACTAAATCTTATAAATTAACGAGTAATCACTTCAGACAGCGTGTATTTTAGACACTGTTGTTTAATTGCATTTTTTCGTGCTCTCTCGCCATCAGCCAAGGAATGTATGCGAGACACAATGGTGCCCCTCGACGGTAAATCGTAAGAATTGTTCGAATTCGAATCACCTCAGTCAGCCCACCGTCTTCAACTATGTTGATGGGCCGACAGTCCCTCAGCTCTCTCCATCTTCAACTACCGTCTCGGTCTCTTCTATCTAACTGACTGCAGACACGGGGCGGTTTCGTGCCATGGGTCAACGCGCACCGGAAGTAAACAAAGTTGCGTTAACTGCGTTCAAATATTTGATTGCATTAATCTCCGCCACAATAATCTCATAGAATAACGCGTTAACTTTGACAGCCCTAAAATAAATAAATTACACGCACACTACGCAGGAGAACATGTTTTAATCGATGAAAAAATAATTTCATCAAGGAAATTCTTAATGATCAATTAATCGATCGTCGATGAATTATGCCCATCCCTACTGCGGACAATCCAAGACAACTTCCCCCGAGATGTGCCATTGGTTCTCTCAAACAGCACCATTCATGGAAATACTCAATTTAATTTCAGCCAATATAATGCTTAGCCTATTTGTGATGTTTAGTTCAATGGAGTTTGAGTTTAGAAGTTAAATTTAGCTAACAGCGTGCAACCCCCATTTCACTGGTGGGCTCTGCCCCAGGGTCATAAAGTAAGCACTACCTATGTCTGAGGCTTCCTTTATATGATCACAGGTACTTGGTTACACTACAATGTTAAACAAACAGGATCCTAGGTTCTCAGCAGTAGATGGTGAGCTGGCTGAAGTTCCTGTTTACCATTATGTGTGACTATGCTCGTATTATTATCATTATAACTTAAGTATTATATGTAACTAAACTAGCAATAACAAAGAAATAAATGCAATGAGCTGAGTAGCACTCTGCTCTATGTGGAAATACTACACACCCATGATATAATGACATAGAGCAATATAAAATGTATTTATTAATCATAACCTGAGTTAATAAATAGAGTAAAGCGCTTGCTGTTGGGGCCCGTTGGTGCACTGACGTCATCAGCTCCTCGAACTGAAGGCAAGCAGCGACGGCTGCAATGCACGTCCACCGGTAGGCGAATCACCGGAGCTCATACCGAGGGTGCAGGTGTCCGTTTAAGTAAAATTACTCACGGGCTATAATTCAACTAGCACTCTTATATAATATTTTGGCCAATACACGCAGGATATAATTAAATAGAGCAATATATATTAATGAAGCATAACCTTAGTTAATAATTAACAGTAAAGAAACCAAATAGATCTGTCTTAAAATAAGCATACACTTCATAACAATATCCATCAAAATGATTCCCAGTGTATGTGCCGGTGTCAGTGGACGTTAAAGTTACTCACGAGCGATGAGCCAGGGTGGGAACGTTCTCTTGCAGCTCACGTTACCTCCGCGCTCGCTGCCGCCAGTTCAGTGGAGAACGGATCAGATAACGATGTCAGACACAACATGCTATTCAGCGAACGACGGTGAGATGAGCTGGCTCCGTTAGTAGATAGAGGTCCTCCGGTTGGCCCAGCTACAAACGGGTCGTTTTCCACAAGTTCACAGGAGATAAGCCGACTGATTCCTCTTGCAGGCGCAGCCGAGTTAAGCTAATGACAGCCATTAGCAAGCCCACTCAGCGACCAAGTGGTGGGCAACGTTAGCTCCGGCTAGTCAGCTTCACTTTGTAAATCGCTAGCTGAACGCAATTATCACTCAACAAATAAAAACAAAAAAACGATTTGTAGTCAAATATATATCAATACCTATTCAGTTGAGGTTTGGCTATCTGTGGGTATATGTACACCAAATCACAGCTGGTTTCCACCGAAAGCAGTCGCCTCACTGGAGCAACAGACAAACTTGTTACCTTTCTCCTCAGACTGCAGACTTCAACTGACAGCTCGCTCCGCGATTTCGCGGGCACAGAGATTAACGAATCATCATTTATCCGTTAGAGATTCAAATACAAACAAATACATCTGATTGGTCTACATGTACAGAATTCCAGTAGGAGTTAGATATTTCAGTGGCATGTGGCATGAGGAAGCATAGACATGCAATTTGATATAAGAATGACCAAGACCATGCATAGTTTTCTTTGCCCTCCGTTATCGTACCTATGTGCTGCATATCAGAAATGGCCAACAGAAAAGCAAAGACGGAGACGGCTCCTGTTACCATGGAAACAATAAACAAAGATAGCTTTAGTATCTACATAGCTACTGCATATCAGAAATTGGCTAACAGAAAAGTTTTTGAAAAGGTGCGATAACGGAGGGCAAAGAAAACTAGGCATGGGTCTGGTCATGCTTATATCAAATTGTGTATATGCTACAAAAATGTGTATATTTTGAAATGTGTGTATTTCACTGTTATACAAATATAGAAAGCAGGTGTTTGATGGCTGTTTACATTTGCCTTCTCTGTCAGTAAGTTTGAGTATGCTATGCTAGGCTATTTGCAGATTCTGTTCCGTTTTTTCTCAATGATGGTCAAATTCAATATTAGTAGTTAAAGAAGCACTATTTCGATCATTTAGATTTCGTTTCAGTATTTCAAAGTGAATGAGCTGTGGAAGCACAAGAACCAGTGAGCGTCTAGCAGCGATTATCATAGACATATATGATGTATGTACATATGCCTGTGCGATTTATAGCCTAAAGCAGCTTGCACACTGCCCCAACAAACGCCAACATTCTTCCAACTAACGCCAACATTCTAAAGTTTGCAGTTGTTGGCAGTAGTTGGTACCTGTCTTTATAATGTCCAGTAAACCAACTTCCAGCTCCACACTGCTCAGACAGTAACAGACTTTTTCCAACTAGCTACTTATTTTTTCAATTGTGTGTTAAGATGGATGAGGTTGATACCTAGATTAACAATAGACCATTATACAGTCGTATGAAAAAGTTCGGGCACCCCTGATAATTTCCATTATTTTTATGTATTAATTGTTGGGCGTTTGGATCAGCAACTTCTTTGTCATTTATATAATACTTCATGGACAAAGTACTATTTCAGCAGTTAAATAAGGTTTTTCGGATAAACAGAAATATGCCATATGCACCTTAACAAAATGAGACAGGTGCATACATTTGGACCCCCTACCAAATTTGACTGTGGGCAGCAAGTAGCGTGTGTCCAGAAATGGCTTCTTCCGCATCACTCTCTCATACAGCTGTTCGTCGTGCAAGGTGCGCTGAATGGTTGAGCGATGCACTTTGGAGGTGGTCTGATGGTAGTCTTTGACCATTCTGACCATCCTTTGCCTTTGCCTCCGATATTTTTCTTGTCCTGCCACTTCTGGCCTTAACAAGAACTGTGCCTGTGGCCTTCCATCTCTTGATTACATTCCTCACAGTGGAAACTGACAACTGAAACCTCTGGGATAACTTTTTGTAGCCTTCCCCTAAAACACAAAGCTAAACAATCTTTGTTTTCAGATCATTTGACAGTTGTTTTGAGGCCCCCATGATGCCACTCTTCAGAGGAGATTCAAAGAGAAGCACAACTTGCAATTGGCTACCTTAAATACTTTTTCGAGGAAAACTCCCTGCTGGACTGTGATCTTACGTCACTCTTTGGACTGAGGCTTTGCGCTCACACACGAACTTTCCACTTCCTTTTCGTGCTAGCCGCCAACACGAGTGGACGTGCTTACAATTTCTTATGCTAGCATAAAGTTAACATTGTGTTGCCGTGTGATAATGTAAGTGCATAATTTTATGTTCCTGCTAGCATTACTTTCCTCATGTTTATGTTGATTAACACTAGTGGTTTAATACTAGTAATTTCCTCGCATATGTTTGCATCGACCTGTACTAGCCTGTCTACTACACTGTAATTGTTATGATCGCGGTGGTAGCTAGAGTTTAGACTCCCAGCCAATGCCTGTCTTCGCCATTTGTGGTCTTAGATCGCCATCTTGTGTTATATTAATGTAACGGCATTGTAATTCTAGTGTTTCTGATACATTGAGTGCAGGTGATTGGTATTAATATTATTATTATTTCAGTTGTTTGCATAGCAATTCTGTATATTGCATAATAGTGATATAAAAATACATTATAAATGATTCATAATGAACTATATACTTCACAGGGTGGCTGGTATGATGCACATAACTGAAGTGACTTTCAGTCATCGGTGGGAAGGTGTTTGATTACTTGTGATCTACTGAGTGTTTAATAATAGGATACCTAACTCAAACCCTATTAATGTGTAAATTGATTACAGTTTTTTCCAATCATTTTCACTCCACCAAAACACTTCATACTTCACCCAAAAGTGACTCATGCTGCCGTAACTTTAGCAAACTTTGTCACTCAAGGTACAATGACCTAAAAAACACAGACAACTTGAAGCATTGCAAAATGCATATATTATGTGTTGCTGTATCCTCTATTTTTGCACATTTTACTGTAGTGTCCTGTCCTGCACACACACACACACACACACACACACATACCACACACACACACAACTACTATCAGTTGAGTTTTGCTGGTGGTGAACATTGACTGTGGGTGCTGTGGGGCAGTGATATCATACGTCTCACTCTCTCTCTATCACACACACACACACACACACACACACACACACACACACACACACACACACACACACTACTACTACTATCAGTTGAGTTTTGCTGGTGGTGAACATTGACTGTGGGCGCTGTGGGGCAGTGATTCAATGTTGGCTTTAAACTTTCAAACTCCCACTAAAACAACACTTTAGCATAAAGAGGTGCTAGAGCGACAACAGGGACTACGTAAATAACAACAGGGACTACGTAAACAACAACAGCCGATTGCTTACAAGGAAAATGAAGATAATGATACACCAGGCAGGCAGGGCTAGGAGTAGGAGATCTGATGAAGAGGCAGAGGAGGAGGAAGAGGACGAGGAGCAACCTCCCCCTCCTTATCCTCCAAAATTGTACCCAGCGCTCCCTGTAACAAGATCTGCTGCAAAAACCACTCCTAGAACATCACGCCGTATACAAAATCAGAAAAAGCTAAAGAACTCAGCCAGAAAATACCCAAAAGTTCAAAAATATGCTAATCTGGACGAGTCTGAGGACTCTGATCTGTCCAATGATAGAGATGCCAAACCCTAATGCTGGGGCTGCAGATCAGCCTCCTACAGTATGGGTATATAGAGCCTGGACAATAAGAGATATGAAAAGCTTAACCGCTGACATATCTCACCCTAGGGAGGGCCCACAGGATTGCACTTTAAAACTTCGACTGTTAGCCAATAGTTTCCACCCGAACGCAGCTGAGTTTGAGGTGTGCGTAAGACTGGTTGTAGGGGTGGAGTGTCGTCAGGTAGCTGAAACTGGGAATGCCTTAGACCTGAATAACATACCACTGAGCTCCTCAGAGGACATTAACGGGATGTACCCAGCACAGGGAGATTGTTAATAAGATCTGTCTCCGCACATCTTGAAGCAGAGCCATACACAGAACCCAGTACGTTTGAAGATTTTGAAACAGGACAGAGTTAACTACAGATTGTTTCAAAAACATGCCCTGTTAATTTATTGGGAAGAGATGTGATGACTGGGTTGGGGTTAGTCCAACAACACACGGTTTTAAGCCGATACGAGTTAATGAGACAGTGGGGGAAGGAGCAGTAGAGGAATGACAAACTGTTTGTTTGACCACGGAGGAGGAAGCAGAGTTAACTTGTCTCCCCGAAGAGTTGTAGTCTAGAGGGCCTGCAGATGTAGGCCAGATAAGGGTGGTAGGTCCTGTTGAGATAACACCTAAAGGTTCACATCGACCTTACCAAAGACAATATCCGCTAAGAAGGGAGGCTATAGAAGGCATAGTCCCTGTGTTCAAAACGCTAAAAGATAAAGGAGTGATAATACCATGCCCAGACTCCCCATGTAACACACCCATTTTACCTGTCAAAAAGGCTCCACCCTCTCAGGGCTGGCCAATGGAACACAAGCAGTGAATCGGCCTGTCATTCCAAGAGCCCCCATTGTGCCTGACCCCAGCACTCTGCTCAATGAAATACCCAACAATGCAACGCATTTTTCTGTGATTGACTCAACATTTTAGCTTTGTTTAAGGTTAAACCCGAGTGCCAGTTCTGCCAGTGCCAGACTTGTTCTGCAATCTGCATGACATAACATAGAGATTACATTTTGATCCCTTCCCTTCACAAAGTACACATGCTCTCATGCAAATTACTGTAATAACAGAGGACAGATCTGTACATACAGATAGCTGATGAGCACGAGAAAGCAGGAGAGAGAAAAACAGACACTAAAGTTTTTAAGAATTGCTATTGAAATTCAGCTGTTGGGCCTTACTGATACGCCTGTGTTCAACAGAGAAATAACTGACAACTGAATTAAAAACGCTGAGTGGTGTATTCCATTCCAGCTAATTGATCCCTCTATATCCTGCAGACAGAGGGGCTTGCTAATGAAATGAATGAAGTGAATAATTAACACCATTTCATTCGATGTGCTTGCAACCTCTGGTTTAAATTGAAAGAAACGGCAGCTAACATTTTGATCAGTGGTAGCCTCATGCAGGTTTATTACATGCCACATAGCTGACCTCAGTATCTCCAGCTTGCACTGTGGATCTCTTAGTCCGTCACAGAGCAGCTCCACTCCTTCGTCCTTCAGGAGAGGATTTTATTCATGTTCATACACAGTTAAAAAACTCAGTATTTATAAAATAAGCATCTCTCTCAGCCAGGATCGGAGTGCGTAGGGTTGAACTACAATGTGTGGAACTAGAAGTGCGTTAAAAATGACTTGAAGGAGAGAATACGGCCCTCTGGGAAGGGTGGGGACGCTGTGGCCCTCTGGGAAGGGTGGGGGTGCTGTGGCCCTCTGGGAAGAGTGGGGGGGCTGTGGCCCTCTGGGAAGAGTGGGGGTGCTGTGGCCCTCTGGGAAGAGTGGGGGTGCTATGGGGGTGCTGTGGCCCTCTGGGAAGAGTGGGGGTGCTGTGGCCCTCTGGGAAGAGTGGGGGTGCTATGGGGGTGCTGTGGCCCTCTGGGAAGGGTGGGGGCGCTGTGGCCCTCTGGGAAGGGTGGGGGTGCTGTGGCCCTCTGGGAAGGGTGGGACACAAAAACACACATCCAAGGGTGCAACACACACACACACACACACACACACAACTTACATTTTACACATATTCACTCACAAATAACTCATGCATCATAGCATAACCCCCTACACACACACACACACAGACACACACACACACACACACACACACACACAGTCAGAGATTGCAGGTCTACTTACAAAGCTGTTGTGACCCCTGGCAGCAGCTTCTGAAGAACATCATCTGGACTGAGGAGTTCGGTCTGATCTTCCTCTGGTGTCTTTATGTACTTCTGCAGGTCAAACTCATCCAGCTGCTCTTCTGAAATCTCAAACTTAAATGTCCTAGTCTCCCACTCTCCTGGTAAGAGCATTTCTACAGACAGAGCTCCTGAGCCCCTGTTAATGACCTCCACTACAGCATGTTGATTCAGCTCATTCAGACAGTAGAACAGGTTGATCCTTCTGTGTGATTCATTTTGATCTCTGAAAAGATTTCTCCTTCTGTCTGACGTCTCCTGGTCTCTGATCATCTGTTTATTCTGATCTCTGATCATCTGTTTGACAAACTGGGCTGTTTGCTCTGAGCTCTGTGATTGGCTTCTTGTCTGTGGCAGTAGGTGTCTCAAGAGATTCTGATTGGACTCCAGTGAGAGACCCAGGAGGAAGCGGAGGAAAAGGTCCAGATGTCCGTTCTTACTCTCTAAGGCCAGATCCACTGCAGTCTTGTGTAGGTCATGAAGAGATGCAGCTCTGAACAGACCAGAGAGCTGAGAGGTTTGCTGTTGGTCAGGCATGTCTCTCTCTCTGTTGCTGAAGGAGAGGAACACATATAAAGCTGCAAGAAACTCCTGAATGCTCAGATGCACAAAGCTGAACACCTTCCCCTGGTACAGCCCAGACTCCTCTCTGAAGATCTGAGTACACACTCCTGAGTACACTGATGCTTCTGTGACATCAATGCCACACTCTCTCAGGTCTTCCTCATAGAAGATCAGATTGCCCTGCTCCAGCTGTTGGAAAGCCAGTTTCCCCAGTTTGAAGATCATCTCTTCATCTGTCTCTTTTCTCTCTGTGTACTTTTCTTTTTTGGTGCTTGTCTGAATGATCAGGAAGTGTGTGTACATTTGAGTCAAAGTCCTTGGCATTTCTACTTTCCCTGATTCATCTGAAGTTCTCTCTACAACAGTGGCGGTAATCCAGCAGAAGACTGGAATGTGGCACATGATGTAGAGGCTCCTGGATGACTTCAGGTGTGTGATGGTTCTGCTGGCCAGGTTCTCATCACTGATTCTCTTCCTGAAGTACTCCTCTTTCTGTGGGTTGTTGAATCCCCTTATTTCTGACACCTGGTCCACACACTCAGGAGGGATCTGATTGGCTGCTGCTGGTCGGGTGGTGATCCAGAGGAGAGCAGAGGGAAGTAGATTCCCCTTGATGAGGTTTGTGAGCAGCACGTCCACTGGGGCTGGCTTTGTCACATCACAACACCTCGGGTTGGAGCGGAAATCTAGAGGAAGTCGACACTCATCCAGACCATCCAAGATAAACATGACTCTGTTCTGTGAACTGCTGAAGACTGTTGGATCTTTCATTCCAGGGACAAAGTGCTGAATAAGATCCACCAGACTGAGTTTCTTTTCCCTCATCAGGTTCAGCTCTCGGAAAAGAAGAGGAAATATGAAGTGGACGTCCTGATTGGCCTTTCCTTCGGTCCAGTCCAGAATGAACTTCTGCACAGAGACTGTTTTTCCAATGCCAGCCACTCCCTTTGTCAGCACTCTGATGGGTTTGTCTTGTCCAGATAAGCGTTTAAAGATGTCACTGCATTTGATTGGTCTGCCTCGTGCTGCTTCTCTCCAGGATGTTTTCTCTATCTGTCTGACCTCATGTTCATCATTGACCTCTCCTCTTCCCCCCTCTGTGATGTAGAGCTCTGTGTAGATCTCATGGAGGGGTCTGGCGTCTCCCTGATTTGGTACGCCCTCAATCAGATGCTGAAACGTCTTCTGCAGATGAGACTTGTGGACCTCACGCATTTGGACATTTATTTGACCAAGTCGGCAACTGTGTGTGAAAATAAACACAAAAAATGACAGATGTAATTAACACACACACACAAAGACACACACACACACACACACACACACACCTCCATCATCAGTACATTAATCATCTATCACACACACACACACACACACCTCCATCATCAGTACATTAATCATCACACACACACACACACACCTCCATCATCAGTACATTAATCATCTATCACACACACACACACACACACACACACACACACACACACACCTCCATCATCAGTACATTAATCATCTATCACACACACACACACACACCTCCATCATCAGTACATTAATCATCTATCACACACACACACACACACACCTCCATCATCAGTACATTAATCATCTATCACACACACACACACACCTCCATCATCAGTACATTAATCATGTATCTCACACACACACACACACACACACACACACACACACACACACACACACACACACCTCCATCATCAGTACATTAATCATATCTCACACACACACACACTAGAGGATGGATACCCGACCCGAGCCCGTCGGAACCCGCTCGGACACATCAGCGCGATAATGCATTGAACATTCCATATTTTAAAATATCTTAATAAATAGTGAAGTCAACGTGGCTGCCTCACATTATGCAGAAGTTAGTTTTTGGGAATAAAATAAATCACATTTAGGATGACAGCCTTCTTCCCGTGGCGGGAATTTGCTTAGGTCCTAGCTGTGACAACGCGATTACAGGTGGTAAAATGGCATCACGGAGGAAGTTAAAGAGAAACTGTCATCTGGAGAGTTTAAAACGAAGGGAAATCTACTGTATGGAGATATTTCAGCTTAGTAGTCGATGCAGATTCTAATTAGGCTGTTGGATATGTCCAATGTAAGAAGTGCGTATTGCGACTGTCACCAGCCAACTAAATAAAATCCCCATACACCCAGCCAGGCAGCCTCTCTCTCTCTCTCTCTCTCTCTCTCTCTCTCTCTCTCTCTCTCTCTCTCTCTCTCCTTTCTTATCACATTGCTAATGCCTATAATAACCCACTCACTCTGTTCTTTTTCTTTCTCTCCTAATCCAGACTATCTTCGCTATGGGACGCTGCTGTAGTCTCTCTACCCGGTCTACCTGCAGAAACCCTCGACCAATTGCACCCACCGCCACTGCACTGCCGTACACTTACTCTACCCCATACCCTATGCTAGCATTTATATACAATATATATTATTGCCACCATTGACATGTTTCTCTGTTCCTACTCCCCTTACCCCTGTAATAGTAACCCTATCAGCACAGTGTATATCCACTAAACTGGTCTTGTCTGTATCATGTATTTACCACTGGATGTCTGTATATATATTATGTACATCTACCAAATGCAGGCTATGTACAACACCTGTTGTTTCCCTTCCCCTTCTGCCACACAACCCTCCCCCCTTCCCCCCTTCCTATCTCCACCCGGCCGACCTCAAGCAGATGGGTTCCCCCTTATGTGCCGTGGTTCTGCTTAAGGTTCCTTCCTGACTAACAGGGAGTTTTTTCTTGCCCGTGTTGCCATTGTGCTTGCACTAAGGGGGTTCAGGCTCTGGGCTCTGTAAAGCGCCTAGAGATAATTGTATTGTTATGGCGCTATATAAATAAAATTGAATTGAATTGAATTGAATTGAATTGAAGTGTGAAGTTTTAATGAAATATGATTGATGCAATCCTCTGTCTCCACAACAACATGGATTAAACCTCGATGGTTGGACTATGTAGATAGTTTTTCAAGAAAAAAAAAGATCTTCAATGGTAAGACTTGTCTGTTGTGGTTTAGCATATAACATGAGTTTTATTAAGGCATAGCGTGTGTAATGTGTGGGCTATTTCATTCCGTTTGTTAACCTTTCCTGCTGTCTGTCTCTGACCGTAGTTGGAGATTGCAGGGGAGACTAGTTTTTAACTTCGCGGTTAATTCCCTTTCCATCTGCTGCTGGTTAGTAAATAAATGCCCACAGTATTCTTTCTGAGGATTTATTCTTCACACACTGGTTAACACTGTTACAGCACATAGTTTTAGCTCCTGTCGCTAAATCCAAACTATTCATAGGCATCACCGTTCTCTCTCTAGCACACCCACCCTGTACGTGCTGCTCTTAAAGGAGCCGCACCATTTTACAACACGTTCTTGCAATGTGACTCATTTAATTTAAATATGCTTATTGGCCTTCTTGTGCACGCTTGTGTGTTTAACAGCGCTTGTTTGTGTGAGCGAGCATTTATCTGTTGATGCCCGAGTTTAATAAAGCCAGGCTATAAACAAAAAACGTACGTAAATGTGGCATTAGTATGAACAGTTGAGAAATTGATTCCGTCGGGCTCGGTTCGGGTTCGGAAAAAAATATTTGAATGGCTGTCGGACTCGGGCCGGGCTCGGTTACTACTCTGTCGGACGCGGGTCGGGCTCGGACAGAAAAAGTTGGCCCGATCCATGCTCTAACACACACACACACACACACACACACACACACACACCTCTATCATCAGTACATTAATCATCTATCACACACACAAACACACACACTCCTACATCATCAGTACATTAATCATCTATCTCACACACACACAGGGACACTTTCAGAGACTCTAGGGAACATGATTCAGGCTCTACCATCCAGGTCAAAGGTCAAAGGTCAAGTGGCCTCAGATGCTTAATAGTCTGACCTCTGTGTACCACTGCACTGCACACAAGGCCACAGGTTTCCCTCCTTTCTTCCTAAAGTATGGACACACCCCCTGGTTTCTTCCTAAAGTATGGACACACTCCCTGGTTTCTTCCTAAAGTATGGACACACTCCCTGGTTGCTTCCTAAAGTATGGACACACTCCCTGGTTTCTTCCTAAAGTATGGACACACTCCCTGGTTGCCTGTCGACTTGATGTTTAAAAGTGTTCTACTGGGTGGAGATACAGTAGACATGGACACATATGTTGAGTCTTTGGGGAAGGATCTGAGAGAGGCCGTGGCCTTAGCCCAGTCTAACGCTGAGGAATAGCAGCTTAAGCTTACAGAGCTGTACAACAGGAAGGTAAAGGGTCAGCCTGTTAATGTTGGTGACACAGCACTGCTGGCCAACACAGGTGAAAGAGGGAAGAAGAAACTGGCAGACAGGTGGGATGGCACACTGTATACCGTCACACATGTCACATGTGAGTCAAAGTCCATAGGGTCACTGTATACCGTCACACATGTCACATGTGAGTCAAAGTCCATAGGATCACTGTATACCGTCACACATGTCACATGTGAGTCAAAGTCCATAGGGTCACTGTATACCGTCACACATGTCACATGTGAGTCAAAGTCCATAGGGTCACTGTATACCGTCACACATGTCACATGTGAGTCAAAGTCCATAGGATCACTGTATACCGTCACACATGTCACATGTGAGTCAAAGTCCATAGGATCACTGTATACCGTCACACATGTCACATGTGAGTCAAAGTCCATAGGGTCACTGTATACCGTCACACATGTCACATGTGAGTCAAAGTCCATAGGATCACTGTATACCGTCACACATGTCACATGTGAGTCAAAGTCCATAGGGTCACTGTATACCAACACACACGTCACATGTGAGTCAAAGTCCATAGGGTCACTGTGTACCGTCACACATGTCACATGTGAGTCAAAGTCCATAGGATCACTGTATACCGTCACACATGTCACATGTGAGTCAAAGTCCATAGGGTCACTGTATACCGTCACACACGTCACATGTGAGTCAAAGTCCATAGGGTCACTGTATACCGTCACACACGTCACATGTGAGTCAAAGTCCATAGGGTCACTGTATACCGTCACACACGTCACATGTGAGTCAAAGTCCATAGGGTCACTGTATACCGTCACACATGTTAAATCAGAAGTCCATAGGGTCGTGTGAAACACAGAGCACAGAAACCTCATCATGCCAGTCAACTTCTCCCCACTTGACATCGATAACAATGATGAACACCTTTCATTTTCTGTCCTACTGAGGCTGGCAGTGTAGAGTCCAGTTTAGATTACACTGGTGACAGGACTGGTAGGTGGGTCCAGTGTAGAGTCCAGTTTAGATTACACTGGTGACAGGACTGGTAGGTGGGTCCAGTGTTGAGTCCAGTTTAGATTACACTGGTGACAGGACTGGTAGGTGGGTCCAGTGTTGAGTCCAGTTTAGATTACACTGGTGACAGGACTGGTAGGTGGGTCCAGTGTTGAGTCCAGTTTAGATTACACTGGTGACAGGACTGGTAGGTGGGTTGAGTCCAGTTTAGATTACACTGGTGACAGGACTGGTAGGTGGGTTGAGTCCAGTTTAGATTACACTGGTGACAGGACTGGTAGGTGGGTTGAGTCCAGTTTAGATTACACTGGTGACAGGACTGGTAGGTGGGTTGAGTCCAGTTTAGATTACACTGGTGACAGGACTGGTAGGTGGGTTGAGTCCAGTTTAGATTACACTGGTGACAGGACTGGTAGGTGGGTCCAGTGTAGAGTCCAGTTTAGATTACACTGGTGACAGGACTGGTAGGTGGGTTGAGTCCAGTTTAGATTACACTGGTGACAGGACTGGTAGGTGGGTTGAGTCCAGTTTAGATTACACTGGTGACAGGACTGGTAGGTGGGTCCAGTGTAGAGTCCAGTTTAGATTTACACTGGTGACAGGACTGGTAGGTGGGTTGAGTCCAGTTTAGATTACACTGGTGACAGGACTGGTAGGTGGGTCCAGTGTTGAGTCCAGTTTAGATTACACTGGTGACAGGACTGGTAGGTGGGTTGAGTCCAGTTTAGATTACACTGGTGACAGGACTGGTAGGTGGGTTGAGTCCAGTTTAGATTACACTGGTGACAGGACTGGTAGGTGGGTTGAGTCCAGTTTAGATTACACTGGTGACAGGACTGGTAGGTGGGTTGAGTCCAGTTTAGATTACACTGGTGACAGGACTGGTAGGTGGGTCCAGTGTTGAGTCCAGTTTAGATTACACTGGTGACAGGACTGGTAGGTGGGTCCAGTGTAGAGTCCAGTTTAGATTACACTGGTGACAGGACTGGTAGGTGGGTTGAGTCCAGTTTAGATTACACTGGTGACAGGACTGGTAGGTGGGTTGAGTCCAGTTTAGATTACACTGGTGACAGGACTGGTAGGTGGGTTGAGTCCAGTTTAGATGACACTGGTGACAGGACTGGTAGGTGGGTTGAGTCCAGTTTAGATTACACTGGTGACAGGACTGGTAGGTGGGTTGAGTCCAGTTTAGATTACACTGGTGACAGGACTGGTAGGTGGGTCCAGTGTTGAGTCCAGTTTAGATTACACTGGTGACAGGACTGGTAGGTGGGTTGAGTCCAGTTTAGATTACACTGGTGACAGGACTGGTAGGTGGGTTGAGTCCAGTTTACATTACACTGGTGACAGGACTGGTAGGTGGGTCCAGTGTTGAGTCCAGTTTAGATTACACTGGTGACAGTGTCACGACTTCGGGCAACCGTTTGTCACATTGGCGGCCTCTGGTGGCCAAAGGACATTATGATCTAATTTGTGTCCATGTGCCTTTGTTGTCTTTGTGTGCCCTCACCTGTTCCCCATTGTGATTTGTGTTCTCACCTGTTCCCCATTGTGTGCTCTCACCTGTCTTGCGTTTTTGTGATTGTCACTTCCCTCTATTAGCCAGGGTATAAGTACCTGGCTAATCTCTGTGGCCCTCATCGGGTCGTTAGTGTTTCCTCGCTATGCCTAGCATGAGTTCGAGTTTGGTGTACTGTGCAGTTCTCGTACTGCTTTTTGTTGCGTTGCTCTCAAGCATCGCCTCTCGCTGCTAGGGCGTAGTTCTGCTCATAGCTACACTTTTAGTAGCTGCTTTAGTTTATGGCCTTTTGCCCTCGTTTTGTATCTCCTGTGTTTTGGATTACCACTGTCTTGCAATAAACCATCCTTTTCAACATCCTGCAACTGGGTCCTCTCATTAGCACACTGGGCTAAGCGCTGGTTCCCCACATCCAGCATCTCGGGTTCAATCCCCGAGAAAAGCCTGACAGACAGGACTGGGCCAGTTAGGGCTGCTCTATAGAGGAGCTACATTAGGGATGTCTGAATGAAACCGGTTTGGGCTGCATAATATATCGTTTCAACAGTCACATGGCAGGGCATACAATGTCAAGCCAGGTAAATGAACTCAAACACGTCATACTAAAACTGTTTTGATCGATACTAAAGCAAAACTAATTTTTCATGACTAATCTACAAGAGACATTAAATCATGGTGAGTCAACCAGTGTGTCAAACTCCCTAATTTCCCTCCAAAACCACCAAAAATTCGCCACAGCAGTCACCTGCTTTTGGGTTTGGTGCTATGAAACCAATAACATAGCATTGAAGTTCAAATGAGGATAGTTCCCACTAAAAACAAAAGTCACCAGAGTCACCAGACTACCTACAAAATCACCCCAATCATTCTAGAATGATTCATTCTGTCCAAATAGAACTATTCAAGTAATCTGGTGAAAATGTCTGTATTTTGTGTTATCGCCATATGTATCGCAGAAAGAAATTCCAATATTGTGCAACCCCAAAATCATCAGTTGCATGTAGCTATGTCTAATGGCTCTTGATACAGACATTGAACAGACAGAGAAGATTGTATTTACCCACAAGACTGACAGAATCACTCCACCTGTCTAATGGCTCTTGATACTGACATTGAACAGACAGAGTAGATTGTTAGTCTCGTGGGTAAATACAGAATCACTCCACCTGCTGGTGGGTTAAACATGTTCATTTTTACATAGGAGCCATAAAGCGCCACCGTAACAAGTATGTGGACTTTACTTTGCTACTGGCAACAATGCACATCAATCACTAATCACTACTAATCACACACACACACACACAAACACATAATCTTACTGTCCAGTTGAAGAGTCTCCTCCTGTAAAGTTGATATAATGATGCATGGACTGGTCACTCTTCATGGACACACAGGTAGGGGTTGGGGAGTGTGACCTCCTGTTAGAGCTAGATCCCCCCATCCTAGAGAAGAAGAGGAGAACTTCCATCAGGAGAACATTCCTCTCACTGATCATGTCTGCTAATCACACACACACACACACACACACACACACACACACACACACACACACACAGCATGAATCCTAGAGTCATAATCTTACTGTCCAGTAGAAGAGTCTCCTCCTGTAAAGTTGAGTGGTCGACCCATGGACTGGTCACTCTTCATGGACACACAGGTGGGGGTTGGGGAGTGTGACCTCCTGTTAGAGCTGAATCCCCCCATCCTAGAGAAGAAGAGGAGAACTTACATCAGGAGAACATTCCTGATAAGGAAATATGAAACTCTGACTTTAATCAAGTATGCATGTGTGTTAATCATATGCCTTTGTTTGCTGAAACATGACTTTTCTGTCTCTGTATATCTTTGATTCTTAAAGTAACACTATGCAACAATTTTGCACTTTTTGAGGTATGGTTTTATAGGCAACTAGTTTTGGTACCATCCTCAAATTCCTTTTGATAGCATATGGTCATGTGAAGGACCGAAGAAAAGAAACTGTGTAAGAAAAGCTTTCACACGCATGACATTGCCTGCTAAACTGCCAAGAGACACCAGTTAGTGTGTTGGCAATTTTCTATCAGTGTCGGCTGGGCTGTTGGTGGGGTTTGCAAGGTTTTTGCAGGCCTTTTAGGTAGTTAGCTTACTAGTTTTGGAACAGAACTCAGTATTGCTGCTTTAAGTGCTGACGGTTCTAACTCTGTGCATGTGTTTAAAAGTGTACCTTCTGTGTGTGTGTGTGTGTGTGTGTGTGTGTGTGTGTGTGTGTGTGTGTGTGTGTGTATGTATGTGTGTCCGTGTAAGCAAGGGCTGATAAGAAGAACTAGTAGTCCTTTTTTTCTTTCTTGCTGATGCATTACGTTACAAAAAGCATAGTAAGATGACCTTGGACATCAGAGACCCACCACGTGGTTATCCCTGCTGACAAAGTGTTTTGGCGTCAGAGAACGATAACTTCTTTCTATATAAATCTTGTGTGATGTGTTTAATTTTGCTTCTCTCTCGTCTGCTGCAGTCTGGGAGTGAGCCCATGCCTCTCTCTGGCCTGCCAGGATGTGGGTCAGCCCGACAAGCTTCTTGTTGTGGAAAAAAGATGCTTATATGCAACTCCCGAGTCCTGAGTTCACTTAAGTGAATTTGCACCTAACAATTCCTTTCACTTATCCTGTCTGCTAATCACACACTCACACACACACACACACATACACACGCACACACACACACACAGACTCCATGATACCTTGCCTCGCCAGACGTAATGAACTCACACCTTACCTCACCAGACATAATGAACTCACACCTTACCTCACCAGACGTAATGAATGAACTCACACCTTACCTCACCAGACGTAATGAATGAACTCACACCTTACCTCACCAGACGTAATGAATGAACTCACACCTTACCTCACCAGACGTAATGAACTCACACCTTACCTCACCAGACGTAATGAATGAACTCACACCTTACCTCACCAGACGTAATGAATGAACTCACACCTTACCTCACCAGACGTAATGAATGAACTCACACCTTACCTCACCAGACGTAATGAATGAACTCACACCTTACCTCACCAGACGTAATGAATGAACTCACACCTTACCTCACCAGACGTAATGAATGAACTCACACCTTACCTCACCAGACGTAATGAATGAACTCACACCTTACCTCACCAGACGTAATGAACTCACACCTTACCTCACCAGACGTAATGAATGAACTCACACCTTACCTCACCAGACGTAATGAACTCACACCTTACCTCACCAGACGTAATGAATGAACTCACACCTTACCTCACCAGACGTAATGAATGAACTCACACCTTACCTCACCAGACATAATGAATGAACTCACACCTTACCTCACCAGACGTAATGAATGAACTCACACCTTACCTCACCAGACGTAATGAACTCACACCTTACCTCACCAGACATAATGAATGAACTCACACCTTACCTCACCAGACGTAATGAATGAACTCACACCTTACCTCACCAGACGTAATGAATGAACTCACACCTTACCTCACCAGACGTAATGAACTCACACCTTACCTCACCAGACGTAATGAATGAACTCACACCTTACCTCACCAGACGTAATGAACTCACACCTTACCTCACCAGACGTAATGAATGAACTCACACCTTACCTCACCAGACGTAATGAATGAACTCACACCTTACCTCACCAGACGTAATGAATGAACTCACACCTTACCTCACCAGACGTAATGAACTCACACCTTACCTCACCAGACGTAATGAATGAACTCACACCTTACCTCACCAGACGTAATGAATGAACTCACACCTTACCTCACCAGACGTAATGAATGAACTCACACCTTACCTCACCAGACGTAATGAATGAACTCACACCTTACCTCACCAGACGTAATGAACTCACACCTTACCTCACCAGACGTAATGAATGAACTCACACCTTACCTCACCAGACGTAATGAACTCACACCTTACCTCACCAGACGTAATGAATGAACTCACACCTTACCTCACCAGACGTAATGAATGAACTCACACCTTACCTCACCAGACATAATGAATGAACTCACACCTTACCTCACCAGACGTAATGAATGAACTCACACCTTACCTCACCAGACGTAATGAACTCACACCTTACCTCACCAGACATAATGAATGAACTCACACCTTACCTTACCAGACGTAATGAATGAACTCACACCTTACCTCACCAGACGTAATGAATGAACTCACACCTTACCTCACCAGACGTAATGAATGAACTCACACCTTACCTCACCAGACGTAATGAATGAACTCACACCTTACCTCACCAGACATAATGAATGAACTCACACCTTACCTCACCAGACGTAATGAATGAACTCACACCTTACCTCACCAGACGTAATGAATGAACTCACACCTTACCTCAACAGACGTAATGAATGAACTCACACCTTACCTCACCAGACGTAATGAATGAACTCACACCTTACCTCACCAGACGTAATGAACTCACACCTTACCTCACCAGACGTAATGAATGAACTCACACCTTACCTCACCAGACGTAATGAATGAACTCAAACCTTACCTCACCAGACGTAATGAATGAACTCACACCTTACCTCACCAGACGTAATGAACTCACACCTTACCTCACCAGACGTAATGAACTCACACCTTACCTCACCAGACGTAATGAATGATCTCACACCTTACCTCACCAGACGTAATGAATGAACTCACACCTTACCTCACCAGACATAATGAACTCACACCTTACCTCACCAGACATAATGAATGAACTCACACCTTACCTCACCAGACATAATGAATGAACTCACACCTTACCTCACCAGACGTAATGAATGAACTCACACCTTACCTCACCAGACGTAATGAATGAACTCACACCTTACCTCACCAGACGTAATGAATGAACTCACACCTTACCTCACCAGACGTAATGAACTCACACCTTACCTCACCAGACGTAATGAATGAACTCACACCTTACCTCACCAGACATAATGAACTCACACCTTACCTCACCAGACATAATGAATGAACTCACACCTTACCTCACCAGACATAATGAACTCACACCTTACCTCACCAGACATAATGAATGAACTCACACCTTACCTCACCAGACGTAATGAATGAACTCACACCTTACCTCACCAGACGTAATGAACTCACACCTTACCTCACCAGACATAATGAATGAACTCACACCTTACCTCACCAGACGTAATGAACTCACACCTTACCTCACCAGACGTAATGAACTCACACCTTACCTCACCAGACGTAATGAACTCACACCTTACCTCACCAGACGTAATGAACTCACACCTTACCTCACCAGACATAATGAATGAACTCACACCTTACCTCACCAGACGTAATGAACTCACACCTTACCTCACCAGACGTAATGAATGAACTCACACCTTACCTCACCAGACGTAATGAACTCACACCTTACCTCACCAGACGTAATGAATGAACTCACACCTTACCTCACCAGACGTAATGAATGAACTCACACCTTACCTCACCAGACGTAATGAATGAACTCACACCTTACCTCACCAGACATAATGAATGAACTCACACCTTACCTCACCAGACGTAATGAATGAACTCACACCTTACCTCACCAGACATAATGAATGAACTCACACCTTACCTCACCAGACGTAATGAATGAACTCACACCTTACCTCACCAGACGTAATGAATGAACTCACACCTTACCTCACCAGACGTAATGAATGAACTCACACCTTACCTCACCAGACGTAATGAACTCACACCTTACCTCACCAGACGTAATGAATGAACTCACACCTTACCTCACCAGACGTAATGAACTCACACCTTACCTCACCAGACGTAATGAATGAACTCACACCTTACCTCACCAGACGTAATGAATGAACTCACACCTTACCTCACCAGACGTAATGAATGAACTCACACCTTACCTCACCAGACGTAATGAACTCACACCTTACCTCACCAGACGTAATGAATGAACTCACACCTTACCTCACCAGACATAATGAATGAACTCACACCTTACCTCACCAGACGTAATGAACTCACACCTTACCTCACCAGACGTAATGAATGAACTCACACCTTACCTCACCAGACATAATGAATGAACTCACACCTTACCTCACCAGACATAATGAATGAACTCACACCTTACCTCACCAGACGTAATGAACTCACACCTTACCTCACCAGACGTAATGAATGAACTCACACCTTACCTCACCAGACATAATGAATGAACTCACACCTTACCTCACCAGACGTAATGAACTCACACCTTACCTCACCAGACATAATGAATGAACTCACACCTTACCTCACCAGACGTAATGAACCTCACACCTTACCTCACCAGACGTAATGAATGAACTCACACCTTACCTCACCAGACGTAATGAATGAACTCACACCTTACCTCACCAGACGTACTGAATGAACTCACACCTTACCTCACCAGACGTACTGAATGAACTCACACCTTACCTCACCAGACGTAATGAACTCACACCTTACCTCACCAGACGTAATGAATGAACTCACACCTTACCTCACCAGACGTAATGAATGAACTCACACCTTACCTCACCAGACGTAATGAACTCACACCTTACCTCACCAGACGTAATGAACTCACACCTTACCTCACCAGACGTAATGAACTCACACCTTACCTCACCAGACATAATGAGCCATGATTCATGTTCATAATTTTAATGGAAAAATTATGTTCAATTAATCTCAATCTTTCTAATCTTTTTCCTAATGTATTGATTTCTTAATTAAAAAAAATATACTTTAGAAATGCCTCCTTACTACTAATCACACACACACACAAACACACACACACACACACACACACACACACACACACACACACACACACACACACACACACACACACACACACACACACACACAATCTTACCGTCCAGTTGAAGAGTCTCCTCCTGTAAAGTTGATATAATGAGGCATGGACTGGTCACTCTTCATGGACACACAGGTGGGGGTTGGGGAGTGTGACCTCCTGTTAGAGCTAGATCCCTCCATCCTAGAGAAGAAGAGGAGAACTTCCATCAGGAGAACATTCCTCTCACTGCTCATGTCTGCTACACACACACACACACACACACACACACACACACACACACACACACACACACAGCATGAATCCTAGAGTCATAATCTTACTGTCCAGTAGAAGAGTGTCTTCCTGTAAAGTTGATATTTCGAGGCATGGAACAATCACTCTTCATGGACACACAGGTGGGGGTTGGGGAGTGTGACCTCCTGTTAGAGCTAGATCCCCCCATCCTAGAGAAGAAGAGGAGAACTTCCATCAGGACAACATTCCTCTCACTGCTCCTGTCTGCTAATCACACACACACACTTCCATCAGGAGAACATTCCTCTCACTGCTCATCTCTGCTAATCACACACACACACACACCTCCATCATGAGAAGATTCTTTTTACTGCTCCTGTCTGCTAATCACACACCTAAACACAAAGACACTCACACACACACTAACAGACACACACACACACACACAATAACACACACACAAACACACACCTCCATGAAAAAAGCATTCTTCTCGCTGCTCCTGTCTGCTAATCACACAGACACAGACACAGACACACACTAACAGACACACACACACACACAATAACACACACACAAACACACACCTCCATGAAAAAAGCATTCTTCTCGCTGCTCCTGTCTGTGCCTTCCCACATAGTTACATAATGAACACACACACTAACCACTCTGACACAACTTTGCTGATAGCACAATCTAACTGTCCGGTCAAAGAGTCTCCCTTTCGGTTATTCCACATGAACACGACTCATTTTGGCGACTAAGACGGCGGTGGAAGTGGGCGAAACAAGCTCGGCCACCCCATCAGCCAAAGTGATGGCAACAGATCACAGTGATCAACTGACTGAGACTAGGCTTGCATCCAAACACTCAGTATGGACTAATGTGTGTGAAGTACTGAGTATTCAGACATCCTACGGAATTTGACATACTGCTTTTTGCCTTATAAATAGTAAGGCAGTATGAGTGTTGGGCTGTGCGTCACTCAAGCTACTGAGATGCTGTGCAGCGTGAGCTGTCACTCAAGGAGGGAACTCCCATCTCTATGACCGAATGATGCTGTGCAGCGTGAGCTGTCACTCAAGGAGGGAACTCCCATCTCTATGACCGAATGATGCTGTGCAGCGTGAGCTGTCACTCAAGGAGGGAACTCCCATCTCTATGACCGAATGATGCTGTGCAGCGTGAGCTGTCACTCAAGGAGGGAACTCCCATCTCTATGACTGAATGATGCTGTGCAGCGTGAGCTGTCACTCAAGGAGGGAACTCGCATCTCTATGACCGAATGTCTGTTGGATTGGTGGAGATGTCATGCTGCCGTATGTCCAACTCTGTCCAAGCTAGAGAAACGCTACCTTGATATACCTGCTACTTGTCTCCCCAGTGAGAGGGTGTTTTCTGCGGCTGGCAACAACAGGGCTCAATGGGGCTTAAGCAGGACCCTGGTTGACACAGGAAATAGGCCCACATCAGCCCGACGAGTACAACATTGTCAGGTACCAAAATTCTAATTTTCTACAATGTCAGGTAGCAACCAAACTACATGTCAGAATAGAGAATTCTCTCAGAATAAATACCAACTATTTTATCGTCCAATGTGCTGTTTCCGACAAATAAAATGACAGAGCTGTCAAAACATTGTTGGCAAAGCTTTTCCGTCAATCTGAAAGGAAGGAAATGCATGACAGATGTCAGCAGTCTGGTGAATTGTGAATTTCATTATTCACAAAAAGGAATCTGATGTGAGGTTATTTAGAGGCACAAAGTCAGATCGTTTTTATACCAGTAACATTGAGTTTTTAGTAAACTTTTAGTAAACATTTCAACAGCGTCATCATAACAAGTACTTACGCAGAAGGGCAAGGGAAGTGTGCCTTATCGAGGTGTATTTAGTGCAAGCAAGAAGACAACATTCCTCGTTTCCACTATGTTGTTGTTGACAGAATGCACAGGTTTGTGTCTCTAGATACCCATGTTCTTTAATGCCTGACAAACTCTACAGCATGAGGTCTGTCACAGACAAGACACAACAAGACATCTTGATGTCCAACACACACACACACACACACACACACACACACACACACACACACACACACACACACACACACTCACAAACACACACACACACACACACACACACACACACACACACACACACCTCCATCATCAGAACATTAATCACCACTGACACACACACACACTCCTCACCTCTTAGCTCCATGGCTGGTGTGTTGTTCCTCAGAGAGACTCATGTTAGAGGCAGCACCCCCCTCCTCAGGAGCAGATCTTACTCTAGAGAACAAGGAGAGAAGAACCTCCATCATCAGAACATTAATCACCACACACACACACACACACACCTCCATCATCAGAACATTAAATCACCACACACACACACACACACACACCTCCATCATCAGAACATTAAATCACCACACACACACACACACACACCTCCATCATCAGAACATTAATCACCACTGATACACACACACACACACACCTCCATCATCAGAACATTAATCACCGCACACACACACACACACACACACACACACACACAAAACACATACTCTTACTGTCCAGTTGAAGAACCTCCATCATCAGGACATTAAATATCTCTCTCACACACACACCTCCATCATCAGGACATTAATCACCACTGAAACACACACACACACTCACACACCTCCATCATCAGTACATTAATCACCACACACACACACACACACACACACACACACACACACACACACACACACACACACACTCACACACCTCCATCATCAGTACATTAATCACCACACACACACTCACACACACACCTCCATCATCAGTACATTAATCACCACACACACACTCACACACACACCTCCATCATCAGTACATTAATCACCACACACACACCTCCATCATCAGTATATAAATCTCCACACACACACACACACACACACACACACACACCTCCATCATCAGTATATAAATCTCCACACACACACACACACACACACACACACACACCTCCATCATCAGAAAATGAATCGCCACAGACACACACACACACTACCGAACGAACTGCCTAGCACTACCAGAGCAGGGGCGTCTCTACCTCTACCTACCTCTCTACCTTTAAGAAGCTCTCGAAGACCCAACTCTTCAGAGAGCACCTCCCTTCCTAACTGGCACTTCTACTAGTACTTAACCTGCACTTACATTCCTGCACTTCTTTTTCTATTTCTTATGTAAAGTAGTATTTATTGTTACACTAGGTCTCTATTGCTCGTAGCTTGACTGTTCTCTCCCTTGTACGTCGCTTTGGACAAAAGCGCCTGCTAAATGACTAAATGAAATGACATACTCTTACACACACACACATCTCCATCATCAGAACTTTAATCACCACAGACACACACACACACTCAGACACACCTCGATCGTCAGAACATTAATCACCACAGACACACACACTCACACACACACACACACACACACACACACACACACACACACACACACACACACACACACACACACACACACACACACACACACATACACACACACACTCACACACACACACCTCCATCATCAGAACTTTAATCACCACACACACACACACACACACACACACACCTCCATCGTCAGAACATTAATCACCACAGACACACAAACACACTCACACACACACTCACACACACCTCCATCGTCAGAACTTTAATCACCACAGACACACACACTCACACACACACACCTCCATCATCAGAACATTAATCACCATGGACACACACACCAGCATTGACAGACTGCATTGATTTAAACAGTTTATACAACATTTTAATAGCTAATATGTGTAATGCAGTAAACGATTTTGTACTTTAGACTTTTCTGATATCGATTCTTCGTATAGGCCTAATGGCACCTGAATTAAATATATACCATTCTGCATTATTATATCATTTTAAATGAATTAAAACTTTCAGTATTGTCAAATTTGAACTGAATGCTTCTTCATTTAACCTGAAAGTGAGCTCTTTCCCTCTTGACAGATGCCTCTCAAGCATTTCAGGTCATGGCAGAGGAGGTCTATGCAATCCAATTTAGCCTATTTGTAATGATTTTACAAAATGCAGTTGCAGGTTTATAGAAAAAGGGAATGTTAATTTGTAATGTACTTGTTACTGATACTGATCTCGCTGTGGGCAACAAATGCAGGCAACAAATTAGGGTATTTAGTCTGAGCAGAGACTCTCATATAAGCCTAAATCTGATCATTGGTACATAAAACGGAAAATAAATAAAACATTAATTTTCTCAACCATTTTATTTTCGAGGGGCTTACAATAACTTGCAATGAAACTCAAGAACTATTAGATGGCAGCGCTCGTCACTAGGTGCGTTTCCATCCCATGTTTTAATGCGCTTTTTCTCTATTTAATCCTGGTTGGAAATGCGTGCGATGCGCATCAATTTCCCCAATACGCATACAAATTTGATTCGCCAGAGGGAGGTGGTTTAAATAGCTATTCGAATTGAGTTAATGCGCTTAACGTAGATGGAAACAGTTTATTCGAGCGATTCCCGTCATTTGTGTTTTGTGTTTATGTTCGGAGTTGGACTGTAGACTACGTCCTGTTGCAGTGAGAGACAACCGTGCCCGAATGTGATGTTCCTCTACGGCTTCTCAGACTGCCAGCTAATACACCACACCTCACTGTCATGCAGCATATGCAGTTGCTGTTATATATATATATAAAGTAGTATAATATATCTATGGTTTCTGTGTGTTGTTCCCCCTCATTGCCCATGGACACCTAGTGTATTGTAGGCTAACCGATGAACTTGATTTACGTGCAAACTTGGAAGGTATATTGTTTAACTGTAAGGCTTTAGACCTTTTATATTAGGCTATCATTATTATTACTATCATATCAAATTAAACAAATGGTTCCAAAACCTTTAGTCTACCTGAAAAGCCAGGATGAGGCGAACACAGCAGCATCGTGCGCGCTACCGGGTGTTCCAACACAGAGATCTCTAAATATCAATTTATCATCAACAAGGGCTTGAAGAATGATACTAGGCCATCCTTTACGGTTGACAAAATCCCGATAGCCTGCTGCTGGGGGAAGTGCGGGACATGGTGTGCGCGGTTGTTGCGGTCAGCAATCTCTTGCCCCTCGCCAAGGTCGGGTAACTTTGTATGTTGTTTGGCTTGTTCACGCATCTATGGCCAAAAGTTTCTCCCACAACACGGTATTCTGCGGATGTTGCGAGTTTATAACGCGCTATAGCAATTCGCTCGTCTGCGGGCAGCAAACACTTGCAGGCGACACAGCAGGGCCTATCAGTTGGCACAATTATTTGAATCCTGACCTGGTTAGCCTGAAGTTTTCCACCCACAGCTGATCAGAAGTGGCCGTTCACCAAACATGATATTAAATCACCCATATTCATACTGATTCAGTAGATCATGGCTGTTCACCAGGAATACAAGCTTTTGTCTGGGAGGACAAAGAGACAGTCTATTTCTACTGCCTCTACCAAAGCAGTAGGCCTATCCCTGTACATTCAACCAAATACATGAATAAATATCCTCCACCAAAGCAGTAGGCCTATCCCTGTACATTCAACCAAATACATGAATAAATATCCTCCACCAAAGCAGTAGGCCTATCCCTGTACATTCAACCAAATACATGAATAAACATCCTCCACCAAAGCAGTAGGCCTATCCCTGTACATTCAACCAAATACATGAATAAATATCCACCAAAGCAGTAGGCCTATCCCTGTACATTCAACCAAATACATGAATAAATATCCTCCACCTGTGTGTCACAGAAGAGGAAAAGCCCAGGGTGGTATGATGTAAATATTGTAGCTAGCGTCTTGTAATCCCTTGTGACACCAATGTAGCATCACAGAGTCAGTTGTACCTTTGGCTTCTATGCCGTTTATTACCTCAGACACAGGCAGTCAAACACTGATAGAGGAAGGCAGACTGGCATGGGCATTTATACACGGGCACTGGACAGAGGGCAAGGGTAGATAAGACACCAGCGCTTTAGGAAAACCCCACTAGGGCACAAATCATAAACACACTGACTCTGACTCTGGTGGCTAACAGAAAATACACAACATTATTTTATCTCATTAGACACTTGCTGAAGTCATGAAGTCAACCAACAATCCATACAACATCTCTATGAATCCACAACTCATCAACACCCATCAACATTCATTCATGATCCACCTTACCTCAGTGTCCAAAGGAGGCGTCCCTTAGCCACTCCTCAACTGTCCCTGAGGACACAATAATTCCATCTGATGAATATGTGAGAACAGCAACTGAACATGAAATAAAAGGACTAAGACACACGTCTCTCTTACAGGAAGAGTAACAGGACAAACAGTCTATAGAACACCAGCTTGTTTAATCACTGGGAAAAAACGTCATTGTGCCACCGTCTCAGGTTTCAGCTTCATGTCTAAACACTCCTGACAAGAGTCAGAATGCCTCTACTGCTCTAGATCCGCCTTTTGGAACTTTGCTTGACTCATAATTACATTGGAATTACTACAAAAAGCCTCAGATGCAGTAAGTTTACCACAAAAACATATTTGTCTATTTGAATTGTTTAAAATCAGTTTAAAAAGATAACATTTGCAATAACTCCCATGTCGGTTTGTTCATTATGTGTGTGTTTCTGTGTGTGTGTGTGTGTGTGTGTGTGTGTGTGTGTGTGTGTGTGTGTGTGTGTGTGCGTGTGTCAGTCACGGTAACATATTAAACACACAGAACTATTGGTGCCTGTTTGTACATAGTCTTCAACATAATGTTCAATTGTCAAAAAAGTCTTTAACGCCGTATTTGTTCACAGGGAGAGACTGCAGATGCTGGTGTTTAAGATTAGAAGGATGGACTTTAACCACCCTGTTCAAACTGCTTAGTGTCCACCACACCTTCACCAGTACACACTGTGTCATTTCACACACTTCATATGAACCACTTCACAATGCATGAAACTGGACCCTGTTACTGCCTGTATATATGAACCACTTCACAATGCATGAAACTGGACCCTGTTACTGCCTGTATATACTTGGCTTGTCTTTTTCAATATTTCAATGATTTGAAGTCAATGCCGCCTTACCTGTTCAGTTCTCAGTCCTCAGTCCCCATTCTCACATATTTCAGAAGGTGACATGTTCTCTGAAGCTCTCACGTGGCTGTTCTCTTAAGATTGTGTCAGACTCTATTGAAACTCCAAAGGTAGTTAGTCTGAAGGACGTCATTCTGTTAATAATCAAACTGCTGTGCTGATAAAGCTGAACTGTTTTCCTGTTCCTGTCACCCAGTCCCTCCCCCAACCTCCATGACATTTATGGATGGCTTTCATAACACCAGCATTTCTGACTACAGGTTAGATATTAACAGAAACACGTACGTACAGTTCTTGTCAATCTTAAGGCACATCTCTATATTTCAACAGGCAGATCAAATTTGTTAACTATTCAGGTAGTCTAATCTAATAGTTCTGATGTTGTTTCACCACTTTCTTTGAATCCTGAAGAAAACATATCCAGGTCTTACATACATTCAGAATCACTACATGGATATATATATATATATATATATATATATATATCACAACGTGTATGTGTGTGTGTGCGTGTGTGTGTGTGTGTGTGTGTGTGTGTGGGGGGGGGGGGGGTGTATGTGCCCCTGTGTGTGTGTGTGTGATTCTGTGTGAGTTAATCATTCTCTCCCTCCCTCCCTCTCTCTCTCTCTCTGTCTCACCCTTTGTCTCTCTCCCTCCCTCTCTCTTTCTCCCTCCCTCCCTCTCCCTCTCTCTCTCTCTCCCTTTGTCTCTCTTTCTCCCTCCCTACCTCTCTATCCCCCTCCCTCCCTCTCTCTTTCTCCCTCCCTCCCTCTCTCTTTCTCCCTCTCCCTCTCCTTCCCTCTCTCTATCCCCCTCCCTCCCTCTCTCTTTCTCCCTCCCTCCCTCTCTCTTTCTCCCTCTCCCTCTCCTTCCCTCTCTCTCTCCCCCTCCCTCCCTCTCTCTCTCCCCCTCCCTCCCTCTCTCTTTCTCCCTCCCTCCCTCTCTCTTTCTCCCTCCCTCTCTCTCTCCTTCCCTCTCTCTCTCCCCCTCCCTCCCTCTCTTTCTCTCCTTCCCTCTCTCTCTCTCCCCCTCCCTCTCTCTCTCTGTGTTTTGCTCAATATGCAGTTCTATGTTTTATCTCATAGTTGTAATGTCTTCACTCATCAGTATTCATTTGAAATGTTTAAAACAGGGGAAACGAAAGCCATTGAATTAGGATTATTAGTTTATTATATGTTTCTGTACACTCGTATTCAGTGTGTCTCTTCAGGATGCCACAGATCTTCATACGTGTTCGAAGGGCCTTTCAAAGAAATGGTGCCATGTACCGCATCACCAGACCTGCTTGTGCCTCCCTCCCAGTGCCAACCAGATAAAGACACGGAGAGAAAGATAAAACAGCTATGAAAGGTTGGAGCCGGGTTGGTTTTTATTATGTTGCAAAGTTCAATGCTTATCTCTCTACTTGGAACACTGCTTAGAAAGATGCCCCGTCATCTAAGGCCCTGAAAGATAAGATGGCTGTCTTTCATTTGGACTATTTCATTCTGAGGGTAGAAGTGCTGGTGTTGTGTCAGTGGCAATGAGGATTTAAGACAAATACTATTCATGCTTTCAGATATATGCTTCCATGGATTCATTTCCATTTGTCTTTGAAATGCATCATGGCAGTAATCATGTTTACTGTGACTTGGTGTTCCAGTTGAGTATCCTTGAGCCATATTTCTGATTGTAGTGTAGATTAGGTTGAGGCAGGTCATGGGTAAAGGTCATGTTTACTGTGGTTACCTTGGTTACAGTTGCCTGGACGACTGAAAGGGGCTCCTTTGTGAACTCAGATCAGTCCTTGATGAATGAGTCGTACATTTACAGACAGATGGATTATTACTAATCACCATATTGTCATATCAATATAGAACCACTGGTGTGACACAAGTTCAGCTAAAAAACCTAAGTTGCTGTGCACACTAACTGCCACGGGTCAAAAATAATACAAAGCTATCAATAAATAGATAAATAAATATCCCTGAGTAAAAAATCTAATAAAAAAAAAGCAATATGTATATTGAGGTGCATCAATAAGTGCATGGGTAGAGTGTTAGAGTGCAGTCCATGAGTCCATAAAGTCATATTACAGTTTTTCTCAATTGCTTTGGCACATTTTTCCATTCACTGTTTACTTTTGCAAAACAGCTCAAACACAGCCCTTAACAGAAGCTGAAACGACCAAAACACTTTATGATATTTGCAGAATGACACCACCTTCTCAAAACTTATCACACACCCATCAAAACCAAACATTTCCATCAAAACCTACAATTTGTGCTCAATTGAAAATGTATGTTTTCTCATTTATTTAACAATGGATAACAAAACTCAAACTACAGCTATCAATATCAACCTCTGAAACCATCACTTCAACTTTTGTGCAACACCCTCACAGTATTGACTATTTTACCACTGACAACATACTACAATTTGGGTTTTGTACTGAGCACTCTTGACAATATACTGTCAGAAAGTATTTGAAATCTGAAAATTTGTATACAGAAAAATATTGTTGTTCTGTTTTTGTATTGCTACGTAAATACTATACATGTAAAATATATTCTAAACAAGGACCTGTCAACACCATTGATTTACATTTGTTCTACTGTGTACAAAATGGCAAAGATTCTGACACAAAAATATTTATTGCAGTCATTTTTCCACATTACATGTATATACTGTAAGAAGTCAAAATGACAGGTTTCAATTTACAGTAAAAAGGTCAAATCTGTTCTGCAGTGAACATTCTCCCCCTGCCACCAGTGTGGGCCAGTGTGTTGATTCTGTAAAAATAGTGCAATAGGCTGTAAATACTGTAAATATACAGTAATCAGACTTCTACCCCATATGTTGTAAATTACTTTAGTGAAACTACAGTACTACATTGTATTGTGGCCACACACTTTACAAAAGTATAGAAATGGTTGTTGCCAAGAGTGCAAATACAGTGAAACACAGTACAGTAAATTGACTGTAAAGGCCAGCAAAGTGTCATTGTCATTGCCGAACGTACAAACAATTGATGCCACAGTATGACGGCTCAGGTATGGCTGAACCCTTTGGCCAGCCTCTCTCATGGAGAGGTCATGATTGACTACGTGATCAATGACTGTTGCCCTACTGTAATTTCATTAGAGCATCTTACACGAACGCCACGTCCCCTGACAGGGGCCCCTCTACCCTACCACGGCCTCTTCCTTGTCCTCGTCCTAGTCCTTGCTGAGGTTGTTGGTGGTGGCCTCCTCGATCCATGCTTGGTATCAACTTCAATCTTTTGACCTCTTTTAGAGGTTGAGAACTACTTGATTAGTTGTGCACAGAGAGTTCACACAGGTGCTGACGATATTTAGAATATAGAGAGCAGTTTCAGTTGGCTGCTACTAGGTGTTTGCAATGTGTTGACATGGTTATTCAATTAGGTTTCGTGTCTTTCTCTGAGAAGTGTGTTAACTGTTTTGAAAAGTGTGTTAAAACTCAAAGAAATTTGTGTGAAAGCAATGAGAAATAGTTAACCCATTCGCCAGAGAAGACTCTTGCTGTGCAAAGAAGATGTGAGCATTAGATTAAGTTGACCCATGATTCGCTAAATGTGTGAAAGCAATCGAGAAAAACTGTAGTGTGTGAGGGTTGGGGCGGGGAGGGGTGGGGTGGGTCGGGGGCTATTGGGTGAGCTGTTGAGAAGCCTTATTGCATGCAGATAGAAGCTCTTTGCCATTCTGGAGGTGCGTGCTTTGATGGATCTGAACCTTTTCCCTGACGGGAGAAACGGGAACAGGTGATGGGCAGGGTGGGAAGAGTCAGTGAGGATGTGATGTGATGTGATGTGATGTGATGTGAACGCTGCAGGGTGGGAAGAGTCAGTGAGGATGTGATGTGATGTGATGTGATGTGAACGCTGCAGGGTGGGAAGAGTCAGTGAGGATGTGATGTGATGTGATGTGATGTGATGTGAACGCTGCAGGGTGGGAAGAGTCAGTGAGGATGTGATGTGATGTGATGTGATGTGATGTGAACGCTGCAGTTAACGGGAGGTGGAGATGGAATAGATGTCGGGCAGCTCCAACCCGATGATCCTGCCTGCTGTTTTAATCAGCCTCTGGATGGCTGCCTGCTCCGCCTTTGTGCAGCTGGAGAACCATACGTTCAGGCAGTATGTCAGCACACTCTCTATAGCGCAGCGGTATAAGTTGCTCAGTAGTCTCTGAGGAAGGTGTTCTTTCCTCAACTTCCAGAGGTAGAAGAGGCGTTGCTGGGCTTTCCCCATGACGGAGGCTGTGTTGGTGTCCCAGGACAACTCCTCCGTCAGCGTTAGACCCAGAAACTTAAAAGAGGTGACTTGTCAACCTCTTCACCGTTGATGTGAAGTGGGAGATGGTGGTTGTGCTGGGCAGACTTCCAGAAGTCGATGATCATTTCTTTTGTTTTCTTTATGTTCAGACTGAGGTTGTGCTCAGAACACCAGACTGCCAGGTTTCCCACTTCTTGCCTGTAGGCAGCCTCATCGTTGTTGGAGATGAGGCCGAGCACTGTGGTGTCGTCTGCAAGTTTGAAGATGTAGTTGGATGGGCAGGAGGGAGTACAGTCATGGGTGTAGAGAGTGAATAATAGTGGGCTGAGCACGCAACCTTGTGGGGCGCCAGTGCTGATGGTCAGATTTGAAGAGTGGTGCTTCCCCAGTTGTACTCTCTGTGTGCGATTGGTCAGGAAGTCCAATACCCAGTTACACAGTGTAGCACTGAGGTTTAAGTCCTGAAGTTTGGAGATGAGTTTGCCTGGAAGGATCGTGTTGAAAGCAGAACTGTAATCTATAAAGAGAATGTGGATGTAAGTGTTCTTTAGCTACTGCATCCTCTGTAAACACACACACACACACACACCTCTGATGTATGTGTTCTTTAGCTCCAGGTGCTCCGGTGCAGTGTGAAGCAGCAGGGCGACTGCATCCTCTGTAGACCCACTGTTACAACCCCCTGCGCCCCTGCAGACATTGCAGTGGCCATGCGTGTCCTGCAGGCAACAGTGGGGACGACAAGCGTCATGATGGACTGATTATCCACACCTGGGATGTGTGGAGTGTAAAACGGACCAGTGGACACCTGTCTCTCTCTCTCTCGAGCTGGCATGCAGCGTCGGACGTATAACCCTAGACACGTCGCCTTTGAATAATGAATTGTATGGACTAAATAAATACGCGTAACTTTTGTAGAAAACTGTTGTTGTCTGCCTCCAATGTTATTGTTTCGGTCACGAGCTGGCCGGAACGTAACACACACACACACTCAGAGAGAGAGAGAGAGAGAGAGAGAGAGAGAGAGAAAGAGAGGAGGGGAGAGTATGCAGGAGAGGAGGGGAATGAAAGCTCATCAGAATCCAGGACCCGTTCTCTGTAGGACGTCCCAACACCTGTGAGTGGTGATTCATAGTTACATCATTCCCATCTGACAGCCTGCTCAAACCGCTGTCTGCTAAAGAAGCTCAAAGGTCATCTAGTCAATAAAGAAGGAACACATTTCTTCATGACACAACTCCCAGAAACTCTTGGCTGAAATAAGAAATGATTTGGAATCTGAGGATAATAACAGAGGAGCAGGCCTATTCCAATCTAAAAGTAGTGTTCAAACAGGAATCTGCACATGGAAAGGCACTGGGTATATTTATATGCACATCCATGACGTCAGTTTCACTTTGACACTTTTTCCAGCGGCCTTGTGATCACGTGACCCCCTCAGTGATGGTGATGGTTAAGGTTAGGGTATTTAGCAGATGCTTTTGTCATGTTTGTCAACAGCAGAAAAACATGATACACAACAAAAGTATCCATTTCAAATGATTGCAGTTATTCTCTTCATTGACTTGGTTGGAAGATGGTGGAAACTGCATGGCTTTGCTCTGATGATTGCTCACGTACGCCATCTGCTGGATGCGCCCAAGCTGTACACCATTTCATTTTAAAAAGCAAATAATGACACTTATGCTAATAAGATACTGAAAATGACTCGGTCCACCAGAAGAGTATGAACATTTGACGGCAGAACAAAGAAACACACAGACAGTCTCTCTGGCTCTGTCTGGCTCTCTCTCTCTCTCTCTCTCTCTCTCTCTCTCTCTCTCTCTCGCATGCACACACACACACACATTTAGTGATGTAATAGTTGCTTATACTTGGTCATTGCCAGGATAACCAAAACAGAAGGATTTTTGGTTAATGTGATGAAAATGATTCATGTGCATCAAATCAAACTCCAGTGAAAACTCCTGGTCCCTCACCCTCACCCCACTGTTCACCAGGAATGCTCCTCGTGCGCCTTGTGGAAAAAGGGTTCACATTTAGATGTATTAGATGTGTGTGTATGTGTGTGTGTGCGTGTGTGTGTCTGTGAAAGGTTTGACATTTAGATGTATTAGATGTCTAGTGTGTGTGTGCGAGTGTGTGTGTGTGTGTGTGAGTTACCCTACTTGTGAAAAACGTTTGAAAAGATGCTGTATCCAATGTTTCTACAGGTCAATCCCTGCAGTGACTTTATATATATATATGTATATATATATATATATATATTATACGGCTCTAATATTTACTTCAATCCCTGCAGTGACTTTATATATATATATATATATATATATATATATATATACTTAACCTCTTTTTATCACTTAAAAATATCCGATGTTTTGAAAAGATGCTGTATCCAATGTTTCTACAGGTCAATCCCTGCAGTGACTTTAGGATCGTGACAAATACCTGTAGAGCACGTGACATCATTCACTGCCAGTAGCATTCACAGCTGTCACATGAATATGCCTAGAGAGGATCCAGCTGTCACATGAATATGCCTAGAGAGGATCACACATGAATATGCCTAGAGAGGATCACACATGAATATGCCTAGAGAGGATCCAGCAGTCACATGAATATGCCTAGAGAGGATCACACATGAATATGCCTAGAGAGGATCACACATGAATATGCCTAGAGAGGATCACACATGAATATGCCTAGAGAGGATCCAGCAG
>NC_045177.1:789752-795222 GCF_900700415.2 Clupea harengus
CTGTTGATGCCGACTTCACTCAATGCCTACACTGCTGATACTAGGCTTGGATTGACGTATTTCCAAGATGCAATGCAGAGGAGAATGCTACCGTAAATGCGAAGTTCAAACATGTAAAAGTTTGACACCAAATCCAGAGGACAGAATGGATCAGCATTACTGTAGGGCTACAGCAGACTTCTAGTGGTATTACAGTACTTTGGTAGACTGTATCTTGTGTTGATGTATGTCATTTACTGCATTGGAAATACTGCAGTAAATACGGAGCATATTCATGCCTTTTTGGTGCCTTTGGCTGATGTCCCCCATTACTGTGGAATTGAATTGTAAAGAAAACACGATGACAACAAGGTCCAAGTGTAGATATAGTCCTTGTATGCACTGCAAGTGTACAGTCCAATACATGTATTGCAGTTAAAGCAATGCTATTTACACTGGAAATGGATGCACTTGTGAACTGGCTCACTGTAAGTTGGGCTGCAGTCATTGTCCAGCTTCATCATAGCCTTCCCATGTATGAGCACATGCTAATAATGATGAATTTCAACTGACACTACTGGTCTTTGATATTGTGATCTTTCTCCTTCTAGTCCCCTTTGTGCTTGTCCTCCTCTGGGGATGATCTGATTGGCTGAGTGTTTCCACCATGAGAAACATGTGCTCATTGAGTTCAGATGGTGATGCCTTGAGTTTACTGTAGTGATTGCATGTATTTACTAAATGGGCATATATTTTAAACATTATAAAATGTGGGACTAGTGTATACAGTTATGAGAAAGGTGCATATATTTTGAGAAGTGAAGCAAAGGCTAAGGGAATCAGTTATAGTGTTTTAAAAAATCAGGCAAAACTGTAATAATAATCAGTTATAGTGTTTTAGCAATCAGGCAAACCTGTAATAATCTCCATATGGGTTTATACATGACAAAACAATAACAAATATGGGCTGAAGTAGCTAGATGGATATTTCTGAAACAAATATAAAAAGATATGAATGCAGTGTCGACCCCAGTCCACATCTCCATATGGTGTCATACATGACGAACCAATCAGGTTACAGGAATGCAGCCTAGGAGAAACATAACAAGAGAGAAGGAGGGGTGGAGAAGCCTGGCATGGCATCAGGGCAGCTCACACACACACACACACACACACACACAGGGCAGCTCACACACCTCCACACACACACACACACACACACACACACACACACACACACACACACCGGTCTATAAATCATTGCACTGGTTACCTGTTAGTTTCAGAATAGATTTCAAGATTCTCTTACTAGTCTATAAATCACTCGATAGTCATGCACCTGAATATATATATATATGTCAGACATGCTCTCAAGGTACACACCCAGTAGATCCCTGAGGTCTTCTGGCACTGAACTCCTAACAGTTCCAAAGGCCAGGACAAAGAGACATGGAGAAGCAGCTTCTAGTTTCTATGCCTCCAGCCTTTGGAATACTCTGCCAGTGTACCTAAGAATGGCTGACACAGTGGAAACCTTTAAACGTGCACTTAAGGCATACCTCTTTGACACACACACACACACACACACACTCACACTCACACTCACACACACACACACACACACACACACACACACACACACACAGAATGGCTGACAGTGGAAACCTTTAAACGTGCACTTCAAACATACCTCTTTGACACACACACACACACACACACACACACACACACTCACACTTACACTCACACACACAGAATGGCTGACAGTGGAAACCTTTAAACGTGCACTTCAAACATACCTTTGACACACACACACACACACGCGCACACACAATGAACTCTGCACTGGTGAAGGTGTTTCTCTTCAGTCGACTACAGAGGAAAGGCTACAGTCACTGGACACACACACACACACACACACACACACACACACACACACACACACACACAGTTACAGCCAGCCTACACTAACTGTAACATAAATGGGGGGACGCACACAGATTGGCTGTTGTTGAACAATATGGGCATGTTTATTACACAAATAGATCAAGGAGTGGACCCACAACCCTTTTATAGGGCAGGTAGGTCTGTGACAGACCTGTGTTTATTACACAAATAGATCAATGAGTGGACCCACAACCCTTTAATAGGGCAGGTAGGTCTGTGACAGACCTGTGTTTATTACACAAATAGATCAAGGAGTGGACCCACAACCCTTTTATAGGGCAGGTAGGTCTGTGACAGACCTGTGTGTCTCACCTGGAATTAGAGAGACAACAAGAGGCACAAGGCAACCAGTAGGGGTCGCCAAAACACAAACTCAACATGTACGAACTGCTGCCAGAGCTGGGGGACCACACACGCTCACACACACACACACACACACACACACACACACACACACGCTCAGACACACACTCACACACACACACACACACACACACACACACACACGCTCAGACACACACACACACACACACGCTCAGACACACACACTCACACACACACACACACACGCACGCTCAGACACACACACACACACACTCACACACACACACACACACACGGACACACACACACACTCTGACAGGCAGGAGTAATGGCTACGTTCACAACACTCTCCCTCCATTTGATCCCAACCCTCCTGATTGATAACCTCTTGCTCTCTCTGGGTTCCTGCTCAAGTCTCTGTTGTTTTGCTTTCTTCAGGGAGAATCCTAATTAAAGAGTCCTTAGATAACCATCCAATATTAGAACTCTTCAACCCAATCCACTAATCTAAAGTGCCATCGCGGAACACCCCTCAACAGATTAAAGCTGTACCCTAAACCTAATTTCTTGCAGCCAACCTCGCAATGACTCCTGTTCCAAACAGATTGAATTCACCACTCTTAGAACATACCCCTTAAATGTGTTTAAAATAAATCAATCACTGGATGGACTCAAAAAGGCTCTGTCTAAGAGCTAACGCACAGAGGCGTTTGGCCCCAAAGTTTATTTAAAGGCACAGGTTGCTTTAGAAGTCATTCCAGCAGAACGCAGAATGTTTACTGTGGACTCATATTACCCAAATGTCTACATCCTGTCTACATAAGGAACTCAGAGAATAAAAAGATTCTTACCCAACATTCAAAGAGCTTTGGAGAGAAGAGTCAAACAATGAAGAATTTTGAATTTAGCTTCATGCACTTAACTTTGCATGTTCAAATTGCATACAGAAATAATAGCAGAAAGGCACCCAGGAATAAAGAATAAAATGAACCTGCTAAAAAGTGCACAAAAGAGTTTAAATTTCGCATAAAGATGTTGCTTACAAACTGGCCAAGTAATTATATAGATGTAACCCCTTTTTCCCTAGTGCTATAAAATACACAAGAGTTACTCACATTAAACAGAACAGAATCCTGGGTTCCCAGCTATTGTTGGTGAGTGGGCTGGACTTCCTGTCTACCACTTCATCTAGGATGTTTAGTAATAGAATTATTAAGTGTAACGGACTCTAACCAGACCGTTACAATAATCTTAACTAAAATGTCTTTGTATGGCTGGATGAATATGCAGACGAGGCGTGGACTTGATCTATCAGCATTTATTCTGTAACACAGAAAGGGCAAATAACAAATATAATGTACATAGGCTACTATAGGCCACTGTTCAGTACATTACAGCCTACTGAAACCCACAGGCTACAACACTAGTAGCACGGCACTTAGATCGTATAGTGAGGTACAATAAATCGAAGGAGTACAAATGAAAACATAGACTTATGAATAAAGTACATGACAGATAAGTATTCATAACACACTCAGGCAAACATACCTGTAACACAGAAATGATAGGGAGATCACACGAGGGCAGGGTAAAACAATGCTTGCATCCTGCAACAATGTAATTAGCCAGTAAGCACTTACTTAATCGCTAGAGACAACATTTGACAACTCACACATATTTGATGCCGCTAATTTGCATATTTAACACGAAGCAATTAGCGAAATTGATAGAAGACAATCTTACATCACAAAAAATACGCATATGTCATGGGAAACTACAAAATACTAATTGATCTTCATCAGACACCGCGGACGAAGTCACACAGATAAACTAACGCTTGCAATGAAGACGAGTCCCAGGTCTCGCTGTTTCCAGTGTCTATTGTGAATATCTGACTCTGTTAAACCTCTCTACAGCATGCAGAAGACTTTTTATTCCTGCCTCCTACAAAATCCAACTCGCCCGAATGAAAACAAACTACTTCCGCGGGAAACATACATTGTTACTAATCAAGGCAAAAGGCATCATGGTAACTGGAGTCACTTCAAGCACATAGAATCAATGAAAGAAAAGCACTAACAAAATAAATCATTTTCTTAAAGGGCCTTACATATATAATATTATTATACTGGAACTGGAGGGGGTTTGGTCCCAATGAACAGGATGCCCTTACTTTAGCTCTTCTGTAAACCAGTGAAAAGACAAAACTACCAACATTTTAGAGAAAAATAACTCGTAATGTAAACTTGTCATTTTGAAGTTGCACAAAACAATGTGCATACAAACTGGCCAAGTAATTATATATATCACATCACATAATATAATGATATTACAGAATGCAAAACAGATATCTTGTTGGCCTTCTACAGAATCATTTAAATGGCAGATAACCTGCTGGGCCTTTGACTGGTGTGGTGGAAAATGTCTAGACAAAGAGTCAGGAGTGTGAAGTTAGTTGAGAGGTGAACCCTTTATTTACACAAACAGAGGGGAGCCAGTTCATGAAGTGTCTGAAACAATCATTCAGTGCATCATTTTTAGACCTCCAAGTCTCCTAAATGAACCTGCTAAAAAGTCCAATCAACAATTCGAGCGCATGAGCAAAGTCTCTGCTGCTGACCCCCGAAGGGATCATGCTGGCGTGTGGGGTCGTCTTCTTGCTCCTTCTGTGTGGTCCTTCTCTGGTTCCCTCCCTCCCTCCCTCCATCATCCATGTTTGGACGTTCATGAATGACTATTCCAGCAGTAAAGAGTCAGTGTCCATCAGCATGTAGACAGATGGCTCTTATATTTTGGGTGTACGGTTCTCCCTTTTCACCTGGAGGCTCTAGAAGCCAACATGTCACTTTCACTTGGCCTTGCTGGGGCTGTTTTTACCCGCTGCTAGCGGAGGCTGCTGCTGCTGCTGCTGCTGGACTCTCCCTTCTGAAGGTTTGATCTTCACCAGACACACAGTCACCCTAGAAGACAAACGATTATTAATGTGTTGAGCCTCATCATCCTTCATTCATCACAGGGAGACACAGACTTACCTCACTCAACACCATGTGGTGAAACACACACACACAGACACACAGAGAGAGAGAGAGAGAGAGAGAGACACACACACACACACTAGTGTCTACAGTTTGCAGTGGGGATTTAACACACACACACACACACAGTTCTCTAGTGTCTCTAGCCATGACACATCTGATTATTACACACACACACACACACA
>NC_045177.1:795791-828291 GCF_900700415.2 Clupea harengus
ACACACACACACACAGTTCTCTAGTGTCTCTAGCCATGACACATCTGATTATTACACACACACACACACACACACACAGAGAGAGAGAGGGAGAGAGAGAGAGAGAGAGAGAGAGAGAGAGAGAGAGGGAGATTGAACACACACACACACAGAGAGAGAGAGAGAGAGAGAGAGAGAGAGGAGAGGGAGATTGAACACACACAAACAGAGAGAGAGAGAGAGACACACACACACACAGTTCTGTTGTAGTGTGTTAACACTGACACTAGTATCTCTAGTTTGCAGAGTGGATTCTTGAGGAGGTCTGAGAGATGTTGAACTCCTGCATCATGAATATTATAATTCCTTCTCAGGTCCAGCTGCTTCAAACTGCAGGAGGTTGATCTGGCAGCTGATGATAAAGCAGCACAGCTCTTCTCTGTGAGGGAACACTTCTGCAGCCTGGGAGAAACACAATGACACATCTGATTATTACACACACACACACACACACACCTCTACCTACACACACAACACACACCTCTACCTACACAACACACACACCTCTACCTCTACTACACACACACCTCTACCTACACAACACACACACACACACACACACCTCTACCTACACAACACAAACACCTCTACCTACACACACAACACACACCTCTACTTACACAACACAAACACCTCTACCTACACACACAACACACACCTCTACCTACACAACACAAACACACCTCTACCTACACAACACACACACCTCTACCTACACACACACACCTCTACCTACACTCACACCCACACACCTCTACCTACACAACACACACCTCTACCTAAACAACACACACACATCTACCTATACAACACAACACACACACCTCTACCTAAACACACACACACACCTCTACCTACACTCACACCCACACACCTCTACCTACACCCACACACCTCTACCTACACAACACCTCTACCTACACAACACACACACCTTTACCTACACACACACACACCTCAGGGTGAACAAACTGAGCTGAAACGGAAAATCATTGGCCCTACAACGCACACACACAACACGCATTTACCTACACAAGACACACACACACCTTTATCTACACAACACACACACCTCTACCTACACAGCACACACACACACACACTTCTACTCACACAACACATTTACCTACACAAGACACACACACACACCTCTATCTACACAACACACACACCTTTACCTACACAACCCACACACACACACCTCAGGGTGAAAAAACTGAAGCCTGATTCATACTTCAGCGTTTTCAGAGAAACGCACAGATACACAAGCTTTTTCACACCTTGCGTGCGTCGACCCATTTTTCTATCCACGCGTCAAAAATCTACACAAGCCTACACAAGCCTGCAAGGCTGTGATTGGTCTGCTGGTCTAATGACTACATCCTTTCTGGAGTCTCACATTTCCGGTTTTCATAGCATAATACCGCCATTTTTAAAAGCCAAGTTAAACCCAAGAAGAATTTGAATCATGAATAAACAAGAATAGTGTTGTGTCCGATGGAATGTGGATCAGGCCAATTTTTCTGTCCGAGCCCGCCCGCGTCTGACAGAATAGTGATCGAGCCCGACAGCCATTCAAATATATCGTCCAAACCCACCGGAGCCCGACGGAGTCAATGTCTCAACTGTTCATACTAAAAACACGTTTTTTTATGAATATCCTGCAGACTGTCTCACAAACTTATTCTTGTTGATTATGAACAAACATAACAGAAGAGGTCCGAAGATATGAGCACATTTACAACCCCTCCTTAAACACGTATAAGGACGTTCAAATGACCGCGAATTCATGGGGAGAATAGGCTACTATCCCATTTTCAGGAGACTTCACTTGCACAACAATCGGGGCATATTTGTCAAACGCCGTAAAAGATACTGCTCTGATCTATTCCCATTCCATACTGAATATTCTGTTTGGATCAAAGGTTTGTTTCGACATACCGTGACATTTCAGATGATAGAACAGTTGAAATGAATGCATGAATTGCAGGATTAAAGATGAGACGTGAAGGGTGTCCACAAATCCACATAAATTGCAACATACTACCTTCTCAGAGGCTATTGTCCGACGATAGTTATGTGGTATGCCACTGTGTTGGATACAACTTTAACTGTGATGTGTTTTTGTTTCATTTCGCAACTTATTTACTGTATAATCAACGATAGCAGGTGCCCGTTTGTAAACATTCCACATTTCATTTGCTTAAAACACACAGCAGTAGGCTACTGTCAAATCAGCTGTCACTCGGCTATTACCTGACCAATACCTTTCAAACTAGGTAATAGTATTCACAACTAATGTGTCCTTCATTCTATCAAATATGATGAAGTTTGGTATTGCACTCGTGAGGCAAGCGTGAGTAGAGTTGTGTTCGGTTATCTGGCGGTCTCTTTCTTTCTCTGCCACATCCACCCTGTAACCTGTTGCTCCATTATACATTATACATTATAGGAGCAAGACCATTATATCCTACAACACTGTATTAACATTAGATGGGGGACAAGGATGAAAATGTGACCTGGAATCATAGTGCGAACATTTTGATTGACGTCGGCGAATTAATTGCAGCGGGACAACTTACTGGACTTTTACCGGAGCAGGAAAGTGGGTGAAAGGCCAATATTGACGTTAGGATACACACGAAATACAAAGGTTGGCGATTCAGTAGGCTACAAGTGGCAAAAAAAGACAGCTGATCCACCAAAAAATCAACCTAAAAGAAAATTGACATGCTTGGTTGGTCAGTAATTAGTATAGAGAGGGCAGATAACCGAACAAAACTGTCGCTTGCCTCACGGGTGCAATAACATATGCCTTTTAATCATATTAGGTAGAATGAAGGACAAATTAGTTGTGAATATCACCGAGTTTGAAAGGTAGCCTATAGGTCAGGTAATAGAGTGACAGCTGATTTTCTTTCTGATTTGACAGTAGCCTACATCAAATGTGGAATATTTACAAACGGGCACCTGCTGTCTTGGATTATACAGTAAATAAGTTGCGAAATGAAACAAAAACACATCACAGTTAAAGTTGTATTAGGTAGTATTGATTGATATGAATGGATGACATGAAGTGGCGAAAAATTAATATGAAAGTATTTGTTCGGTGAATTAGCACGCGTTCTCTCCAAACAGAAGCAGTAAACTTTTTTTGAATGTCATCCTCTGAGAATGTAGTATGTTGCAATTTATGTGATTTCTTTGCAGATACATAAATGGTTCCCCAAGGGTTGTGCGTGTTGCAAAGCAATTCAACGCCAGAACTGTAGGTTTTATTTTGAGTGAAGAAAGCATATTTATTGCAGCGGGACAAAGGCAAAAAACGTACCGGAGCATGAAAGTGTAGTGGGCGAAAGGCTTGATGTTATGAATACATGTGTGAATACATCTTTTAATGACGGCCACAGCGCTTTAAAACGACATGTTTATAAGTTAAATTATTCGAAGGTGAAAGATAGAAGGCGAGAGAATCGCCAGGTGTACCTGTGAAGTGGAGTTAACTTGCGGCCCACACCATTGTATTACAAACACACATAGCCTACATTATGAGAAGGTACACCTGGCGATTCTCTCGCCTTTTATCTTTCACTTTTGTATGTAACTTATAAACACGTCGTTTAAAGGGGCTGTGTCTGTCCTTAAAATATGTGTCAATAAACGAACTTCTACATCATGTGAATCAGACATGTTGACTTCACTTCTAATTAAGATATTTTAAATATGAAATGTTCAATGCCTTATCATGCTGATGGCTGACCTGAGCCCTAGTATGATTTCTAAATATTTGTCGAAGACGGCCTGGCTGGTCGGGTCCAGTTGGAAGAGGTGAGGAGATATGAACATTTTTACAACCCCAATGATCTCGGTTGCCATCATTCACTGTGTGTGTGGACAAGAAGACCTGGTAGCCTAAATAAACAAACCAACGACTTCCACACACAAAGACGTCGTTCTCTAGGTCGTCTTCGACAAAAAACGTTACTCCACCTATAGTTCTGGCGGTGAATTGCTTTGCAACACGCGCAACCCTTTTAGGAACCATGAATTGAAACGACTACATTTACACAACAATTACACAACAATGTACACAACCACAGCCGCTGTTGCAGAAGTATGCCCCCGCCTTGAGCTGAAACGGAAAATCATTGGCCCTACAACACACACACACAACACGCATTTACCTACACAAGACACACACACACCTCTACCTACACAGCACACACACACACACTTCTACTCACACAACACATTTACCTACAAAAGACACACACACACCTCTATCTACACAACACACACACCTTTACCTACACAACCCACACACACACACACACCTCTATCTACACTCACACACACACAGGGCTCGAAATTGGCAGCCGCCAAGCGCCAATGGCGTGTAGATTTTTGGGCTGGCGACTAAATTGTGTCCGATGCCCCGCCACTTGGCGAGTGACATTGCGGAGTACAGCGCCCGACTACCGTGACAGTCATGGTTGAAAAAATAGCTTGCAACGCCAACACGAACAGTGCGAGAGAGTTCTAAGAATTTCTATAGAACTATAACAATTTGCACGCGAATACAAAGTTCTAATATTTTGTCCGCGAATACAAAGTTCTAACATTTTGAGCGCGAATCAAAAGTTGAAACTTACTTTACCACACGCAAGTTAACGCAGATAAACGAAAGCTAAACTTCTCGAAATAATGTGGCGATTCATTGCTGATGCATCACCTCCAGCAAAGGTAAACGTCAGTGGGCGTTAACTGGTCAGCTGTCAGCTAGAATCCAGAAGTTCGTTGTCTCTGAATGATGTTAGCAGCAGCTAAGCAGCTAGCTATCCTAGCCTGTCACCCTACTGGATCCATCATTAAGATACATTTTCTACTTCCTTGTCAGGCTGACAAGAAAATCAATTATCGATAATATGATTTTGAGCTTGTATCCACTATTGTTGTGCAATGATATCCCCTGTCCTCCCGTCTCCCGATAAGTTAAGCTTACTAATTTTAGCATGCTAGCTATCACTAGCTAGCATGGGGAGTTGCCATTAACTAGCGAGCTACAAACGTCAGCAAACAATGCTAAAATCAAATGATATGGCAGAAACCATAGACATATATACAGAAACAACGTCAATACCAGGCTGTTTAGTTACATTACAGGGAAACCAGCCATCAAGTACATGGAATTGAGTTGTATTATTGTCAACACAAGTTTTTTGTTTTTTTGTTCATTTTAGGCTCTGGGCTCTGTAAAGCGCCTTGAGACAATTGTACTGTTCTGGCGCTATATAAATGAAATTGAATTGAATTTGAATTGAATTTATAAATTATTTTAAAAAGTAAAATGAGTTGATTTCGTTTAATCCATTCTGAGAGTGATTAACAATGATAATAAAATCATAGGTAAAGGTTGTTTATGTCAAACAATGTCAGAGTAGGTCTGAAATGCCAGGTTTAATTTTGGCCGGTAAAAAATATGATTGGCTGGTAATTTTTTTCATCTACCAGCCATTTTGGCTGGTAAGCCAAAAAGTTAATTTCGAGCCCTGCACACAACACCCACACAGCTCTGTTTTAGTGTGTTAATACTCACTCTAGTATCTCTAGTTTGCACTGTGGATTCTTGAGGAGGTCTGAGAGATGTTGAACTCCTGCATCATGAATATTATTGCCTCCCAGGTTCAGCTGCTTCAAACTGCAGGAGGTTGATCTGGCAGCTGATGCTATAGCAGCACAGCTCTTCTCTGTGAGGGAACATCTATACAGCCTGGGAGAAACATAATGACACATCTGATTATTACACACACACCTCTACCTACACAACACACACCTCTACCTAAACAATACACACACATCTACCTATACAACACAACACACACACCTCTACCTACACAACACACACACCTCTACCTACACACACACACACACACACACCTCTACAACACAACACACACCTCTACCTACACACACACACCTCTACCTACACTCACACCCACACACCTCTACCTACACAACACCTCTACCTACACAACACACACACCTTTACCTACACACACACACCTCTATCTACACTCACACACACACCTTTACCTACACAACCCACACACACACACCTCAGGGTGAACAAACTGAGCTGAAACGGAAAATCATTGGCCCTACAACACACACACACAACACGCATTTACCTACACAACCCATACAGACACCTCTACCTACACAACACACACATGTACCTACACAACACACACACACACATGTACCTATACAACACACACACCTCTACCTACACAGCACACACACACACTTCTACTCACACAACACATTTACCTACACAAGACACACACACACACCTCTATCTACACAACACACACACCTTTACCTACACAACCCACACACACACCTCTATCTACACTCACACACACACAGGGCTCGAAATTGGCCCCCGCCAAGCGCCAATGGCGTGTAGATTTTTGGGCCGGCGACTAAATTGTGTTAGCAGCAGCTAAGCAGCTAGCTATCCTAGCCTGTCACCCTACTGGATCCATCATTAAGATACATTATCTACTTCCTTATCAGGCTGACAAGAAAATTAACTATCGATAAAATGATTTTGAGCTTGTATCCACTATTGTTGTGCAATGATATCCCCTGTCCTCCCATCTCCCGATGAGTTAAGCTAACTATTTTTAGCTAGCTAGCATGGGGAGTTGCCATTAACTAGCGAGCTACAAACTTCAGCCAACAATGCAAAATCAAATGATATGGCAGAAACAACGTCAATACCAGGCTGTTTAGTTACATTACAGGGAAACCAGTCATCAAGTATATGGAATTGAGTTGTATTATTGTCAACACAAGTTTTTTGTTTTATTTTTCGTTTCAGGCTCTGGGCTCTGTAAAGCGCCTTGAGACAATTGTACTGTTCTGGCGCTATATAAATAAAATTGAATCTGAAATGAGGTCTGAAATGCCAGGTTTAGTTTTGGCCGGTAAAAAATATGATTGGCTGGTAATTTTTTTCATCTACCAGCCACAACCCACACACACACACACACGCCTCTACTTATACCACACACACAAATTGAAAATGTTATTGTGCAAAGCATGCCATGAGAAATATGAAGAAGGACTGGGGTGGTTGTTTTTTGTCCTTGAGAATATAGTGTGCTGGAACAGAGTGATACTCCCTGTTCTTCTTATCTCTGTAACTCTGTTAAATAGACACTGCCTGTGACTGCTGTTCACTCTGTGTGTTTCTGATCCTTCTGCAGAAGACTAATAACTCATTACTAATAACTCCTTAAAAGACTGATCTTGCATTAGACTGGTTATTATCAGATTTCCAGCACATTTGTTTGTGTACTGAACTCTCATCTCTTGCGCCTGCGTCTACCTGCCCCATTACGTGAATTCCCTGCACTGCGTCTACCTGCCCCATTACGTAAATTCCCTGCACTCCTATCCTGCGGTGGTTGATTGGTGGTCATTTCTATCTATGTGGCAAAAACCTTGAAGGGGGGAAAAACACAGTGGAAGATTTTACCATCAGTTTCAATGTTTATGGAGAGTACAGGAAATTTGAACGCTGGTAGCAGGCCCAGTTTTCAGAAAAGAAATTAAAATGGGAAACTAGAACAGAAGAAAAGAGGAACAGACATAAAGACTTGAGTGAGGAAGTGAGACGTCAACAAAATAGAGAACAGACATGAAATAAACACCAAACGGAGCACTGCTTGGGCTACTGTAGATTTCAAGGACTGGTTAGTGGAGAAGGGAATGTCTGCAGATATCGACCATTACGATACAGAGACTTTAAATCAAGCTTTGTGTTCATTTTATGCAAGGATTCCTCTGGTCATAGTTATTCTGTTGCAAGCTACAATACCCACCAAGCTGAAATAAACTGTTTTTCATTGTAGCCTAACCGTTGCCTACTGTTATTTATGAACAGGCATGCAAATATCCTGGGGCGGGGCCTAGACCCGCCAGGGAGTCGTAACACACTGCTAAACTTATGTTTTCAATTTTACTGACGGTCAGCGGTTCCATGATTCCATTCGATTGTGTCAAATGATCTGGCGAGTGACAGAAGCACAGAGTATACTTTGACTTCAGCAGTGAAAAGGCTCTGCAGTCCGGCAGTTTTCTAGTCATAGTTTGACAAACACTACTTGATAACGTCACCTTGTATATCCTTAAAACAATCATTCAGATAATATTGTAGACGATACATATCGCACATCCCTATGTCAGATACATTATATTGCACAGTCCCACACTGAACCTGAACCTGCAGCCGCAGGCATGGGGGGTAAGTGTGCTAGCAGGGAGGCTAAAAACAATGGGTGCTAGCGCCTGTGTCTACCCACTCTATGCATCCGGGACTAGAGTTTAATCACTGCACAGCTCTAAACGATAGCAAGGTTAATGCTTTCAGTCTGTGTGATTGCTCAACAGGTTTTTTATTTAATTTATGGTGGACAAACATTTCTGACTTTAAAGTTGACAGAAGTGTGGTGAGAAGTATTTAAAGCATATTTAAATATTTTTTGACAAACATGAACAACTTTACTCACATGCTCATTGGTGCTATTCACCACGCCTTCAATCTGACATGAGCTGTCCTGACTGAACTGGTGACAGCCTAGTGAACCTCAGGATGGTAACATACTATGTTACATTATTTTAGGCTACATTGTTAAACAGAATTTTTTTCAATCATATGATCTTGAGAAAAAGCCTGGTAAATTAATAGTTAAATTACACTAAAACTCAGCAATATCAATTACAGACGGAAAAGAACTCCTCAAGTGCAAAGAAGATGTCCGCGAGTATTCTGAGCTTGTTTGGATCAACTAGAGTTTACCAACATGCAGTGCATCCAGTGATTTCGACTGGTCTGTGAAGCCATAATCCACTACAATTTTGCAGACACCTCCTGGATGAACAACGTTCAAGCTGCAGTAATCATCCACTTTCTCTGTGTTCTGTCTGTCTTGCATGTGGTTTGTCTCACAGGGTGTGTGGAAAACTCCCTGCTGGACTGTGAGCTTACGTCACTCTTTGGACTGAGGCTTTGCGCTCGCGCATGAACTTTCCACTTCCTTTTCGTGCTAGCCGCCAACACGAGTGGACGTGCTTACAATTTATTATGCTAGCATAAAGTTAGAATTGTGTTGCCGTGTGCGTTGCTGATAATGTAAGTGCATCATTTTATGTTCCTGCTAGCATTACTTTCCTCATATTTATGTTGATTTACACTAGTGGTTTAATACTAGTAATTTCCTCGCATATGTTTGCATCAACCTGTACTAGCCTGTCTACTACACTGTAATTGTTATGATCGCGGTGGTAGCTAGAGTTTAGACTCCCAGCCAATGCCTGTCTTCGCCATTTGTGGTCTTAGATCGCCATCTTGTGGTATATTAATGTAACGGCATTGTAATTCCAGTGTTTCTGATACACTTGGGTGATTGGTATTAATATTATTATTATTATTATTATTATTATTTCAGTTGTTTGCATAGCAATTATGTATATTGCATAATAGTGAATTATATATTATAAATGTATTAGATTATGCATATAAATGTATTATATTATGCATATATTTATGTATATTGGTACAGATTACTACATATGTATATTCATTCTGTATTCTGTATTTCTTTACTCTACAGATAACCACACACCTCACGAATACATACTTTAATTTATGCTAATTCTACTGCAAGCACTCAATGCACTCTATCAACCGGCTGGAGTTCAAACGCCAATAAATCTGTTGTACTACATCTGAAGGTGTGGCTACTCTCTGGAGCACATAGTCAGTTAAGGACAAATCAGCTAGTAACGCACACGGACTTCTCAGGGTGGCTGGTATGATGCACATAGCTGAAGACATTTTCAATCATCGGTGGGAAGGTGTTTGATTACTTGTGATCTACTGAGTGTTTAATAATAGGATACACAACATGATCTCAAGCTGGGACACTATAATGTGAATTTTGATGTAGCCTACCTTCTCCTAAATGGTGAGTTTTTAAATAATTAATTTCAAAACCTCAAACCTATTAATGAATTGGTCTCGAAAATGTGTAAATTGATTACAGTTTTTTCCAATCATTTTCACTCTTGTCTCAATACCATTTCCAAACTCTTCGCACAGTGGTGTCACATCCGCGCACAGTCGCCAGTCCGCTAGAGGGCGACACTTATCCTAGAGCACATAGCACTAACCATTTCTTCTACACTGGGCTACACCTGCGGTGATCACCACTTCCTACTTAAGCACTGGGTGCCCTTTCCTCTTCACTCTGTCATGGAGTTTCGTGAGTACACCTTCTCTTGTTCCTTCTTCTCTCAGGAAGACTTTGTTTGTGGGCCTTGACCCCGTTTGTGTAATGCTAATGTTATCGCGGGTTAGCTTAGCATAAGATGACTGATTTGGCGGTTGGGGTTAGTCCAACAACACATGGTTTTAAGCCGATACGAGTTAATGAGACAGTGGGGGAGGGAGCAGTAGAGGAATGACAAACTGTTTGTTTGACAACGGAGGAGGAAGCAGAGTTAACTAAGGTGGGGTAGCTCCTGTTGAACACCTAAAGGTTCACATCGACCTTACCAAAGACAATATGCGCTAAGAAGGGAGGCTATAGAAGGCATAGTTCCTGTGTTCAAAACGCTAAAAGATAAAGGAGTGATAATACCATGCCCAGACTCCCCATGTAACACACCCATTTTACCTGTCAAAAAGGCTCCACCCTGGCCAATGGAACACAAGCAGTGAATTGGCCTGTCATTCCAAGAGCCCCCATTGTGCCTGACCCCAGCACTCTGCTCAATGAAATACCCAACAATGCAACTCATTTTTCTGTGATTAACATTTTAAGGTTAAACCCGAGTGCCAGTTCTGCCAGTGCCAGACTTGTTCTGCAATCTGCATGACATAACAGAGAGATCACATTTTGATCCCTTCCCTTCACGAAGTACACATGCTCTCATGCAAATGACTGTAATAACAGAGGACAGATCTGTACATACAGACAGCTGATGAGCACGAGAAAGCAGGAGAGAGAAAAACAGACACTAAAGTTTTTAAGAATTGCTATTGAAATTCAGCTGTTGGGCCTTTCTGATACGCCCGTGTTGAACAGAGAATTACCTGACTCACTGTAGGCATGGTATGGGGTGTGCTGAGCAGTTAGCTTGATCAGGCCCACCTGAGAGCTGATTTTAAGTGTGGAGGAAAGGGAACTTGGGAGATTGTGTGACGTTGGAGAGTTTATACTGCCACTTTGAATGGCTGGTGGTTGTTAGAGCTGCCACCAATACAAATATCCAGCAAGTGCAGGGACTGAAAATGTGAGTGCATCTCAGACAGTGTGATGGGGATAGGAACGCCACACTAACTGCTTCTTCAATACTCGTCCTGGTATAGGCCTATTGATTAATCCATTTCTGACATGACACATTTTATATTGTCTTTGCCAGTTAATTTTTAGGACTGTTTCTTGTAAGCAGATATTAATGTGAGGGGCGCATCTTATCAGGGAGGTCTGTCGTGCTGCATGGTGCATTTTGAAGTGGTGTTTTACGTGTTTCTTTATTGACTTGCTGGACATTTGCAGTGGTTTTAAATGGGCTGTGTGGGCTAGCCTATCTTTTGAGTGTAGTGTAAGATTCATGATCAAGCAGCTGCTGTGACCACCAAAAGTTGGCCAGCAGAATATCCAAAATGGTAATCTTATCATGGTAACAAAGGAAAGGTCCCCACACTGGATTTGCACAGACACCTGGGGTCAGGAAGCAAACTGAGATGTGAGTGACTGCAATTAATCATAGTATGGGAATGAGATGGTTCTCAATGTCCTACCCCCAGTCAGAGAAACCTGATTATCATACAGAACAGCAAAAGGTTGCCAGACCTATTTGCATTTGAAGCCTAGCTGATTTACATTAGAAGCCTAGGAGGTGTCTTAAAACAGTATATATGGCTAGAATTGGTGTAAGGTCTGTGTTCTGTCCGTGTCTAATTTCTGTGTTTGTCTCCCTTGTGTGGTCACATGTTTGTTCCCATGTCTAGTCCTCGTGCTTCCTTGTTCCCGCCATGTGCTTTCCCTATGTTTGTTTGTCTATGCCATGTGCCCTCTTGTTGTTGTCCGTGTCTCCACCCCTCACCTGTTCCCAATCTCCCGGGTTGTGTGTGTCATTGGTTTCACCTGTGTCCTGTTATTCCCCTTGTTTAGTCCACCTGTGTCTTTGTCTGCCCCACCTTGATTGTTCTCACCTGTCCCTCGTTATCTGTTGCCTGTGTGTATATATAGTCCTTGTTTTCTTGTTCCTCGTTGTGTCTTCGTAAATTGTGTTTCATGGTATGTTCCTTGTTTTTCCACTGCTCCTCGTGTGTTCCTAGCGTTTAGCGCTTCCGCCTTGTTCAAGTGATTACTCGTGCTTCTGACCTCTGCCTGCCCTACAACTATTCTCCTGCCTATTCCCTGTTTGGATTTGTTTGCCTACTTTTGGACTGCCTACCTGTGTACCGAACCCTGCTAGTAAACGTTTATTCTTCTGAATCTACCCCTGTGCTGAGTCGTGCGATTGAGTTCTGCACAACACCCACCAATCGTAACAGTACGAAGACACCAAAGATGGACTCAGCCGACTCGGTGCTTGCGACACGTGCAAATATGCAACAACAATACACCTCAATCCACCTCGTTATGAGGGGAATGGCGGAGCGAACGGCAAGTTCCCTGAAGTTCTGGAGGCTGCTGTCGGGGCAATTCCAGCAGCTCCTGGATCGTTGGGATTCCCTCGCTGCACCTCCCTCTCCAGCTCCGGTTCCATGCCGCCTGGATTCCGGCTCCAGGGTTTCAGCTTCACTCACCAATACTGCTCTGGCTTCAGCTCCGACTCCACGTCTCCTGCCTCCCGCCTTCAGGACAGCCGCAGCCGCCCTAGGAAGAGCTTCTGACGCTGTCAACCTCGAAGCAGCCTCTGGTACCAATGCCACCATCAGAGCGGTCTCTGACGCCGTCAACGCAGCCTTTGGAGCTTCCACCCTTGAAGCAATCTCCGCCGCCCTCGAAGCTGCCTTTGCAGCATTGGAAAGATTTTCTGTCACACCCAAAGAAGCTTCTGGCGCTGCCTTGCTCGATGCAGCTTCTGCTGCCATCGATGCAGCCTCTGCCACCCTCGAAGCAGCCTCTGATGCTGCCGCCTCCGAGGTCGTCTCTGCTGCCCCAGAGGTAGCCTTCGTCGCTACCACTCCCAAAGCAGCCTCTGCCTCCCCCGAAGCAGCCTCTGATGCTGCCACCCCCGAAGCAGCCTCTGACGCTGCCGCCCCAGAAGCAGCCTCTGACGCTGCCGCCCCCGACGTAGCCTCTGTCGCTACCACCCCAGAAGCTACCTCTGATGCCCCCGATGTAGCCTCTGTCGCTACCACTCCCAAAGCAGCCTTTGATGCTGTCAACCCCGAAGCAGCCTCTGACGCTGCTGCCCCAGAAGCAGCCTCTGACGCTGCCGCCCCCGACGTAGCCTCTGTCGCTACCACCCCAGAAGCAGTCTTTGATGCCACTGACGTAGCCTCCGTCGCTACCGCTCTCGAAGCACCCACTGCTGCCCCCGACGTAGCCTCTGTTGCTACCAACCCCGAAGCAGCCTCTGTCGCTGCTGTCCCTGAAGCGGTCTCTGACGAAATTGCTGATGGTGACGCCACTGAGGCCTACGCCACAGCAGAACCAGCCGCCGCAGATCAAGCCGTCGCTCACCCTGCAGACCCAGCCGTCGCTCACCCTGCAGACCCAGCCGTCGCTGACCCAGCAGACCCAGCCGAAGCGCACCCAGCTTGTACGTACCCTACAGCCAGCGCTGCCGACCCGGACCCCGCAGCCACCGCTGCCGACCCGGACCCCGCAGCCACCGCTGCCGACCCGGACCCCGCAGCTGACCCGGACCCTGCTGCCACAGCTGCCAACCAAGATCCTCCAGCATCCGTTTCCGATGCAGGCCCAGCAGCACCCTCTGCCGAGACCGGTCCAGCAGCACCTTTTGATGGCGTCGCTGCTGAGGGCTCTGCTGTTCCAAGCGCCCCTGGCCGGAGCGCCCCTGTCCCGAGCGCCCCTGTCCCGAGCGCCCCTGTCCCCAGCGTCCCAGGCGCCCCTGTCCCGAGCGTCCCAGGCGCCCCTGTCCCGAGCGTCCCAGGCTCCCCTGTCCCGAGGGTCTCAGGCGCCCCGGTCCCGAGCGTCCCAGGCTCCCCTGTCCCGAGCGCCTCAGGCGTCCCGGTCCCGAGCGTCTCCGGCGTCCCTGTCCAAGGTGTCCATGCGCCGGGCCCAGGCGCTCCGGACCCTGTCTCCAGTGTTCCTGGGTTCCCTGTCCCAGCTGCAGCAGACCCAGGGTTCGGTGCCGCCAGCCCTAATGAACCAGCGAGTCCAGGTGCCACGTCTACCCCAGCCACTGGCCCTGCAACCCCAAACACCAATCGATATCGCTGGCATCTATTTGTTGTTAGGGTTGTTGTTGTGTTTATTGTTGGTCTGTTTGGCCGGTCGCCAAAGACTCTGCCCCTGTTTGGCCACCCACCCGGCCGGTCGCCAAAGACTCTGCCCCTGTTTGGCCATCCACCCGGTCGGTCGTCAAAGACTCTGCCTCTGTTTGGCCATCCACCCGGTCGGCCGCCAAAGACTCTGCCCCTGTTTGGCCACCCACACGGCCAGCCACCAGACATTCTGCCCTTGCTTGGCCGTCCACCCGGTCAGCCACCAGACCCTTCTTTCCAGCCTTCTGTCTGGCCCGGCCTGCCCGCCTGCCTTGCTCTGGACCCCCTCCACCCACCCTAGGTGGATTTGATCTGTTTGTTTGTGTGTTTTTGGGCTGTCTGGTCCGGTCTGCCAGCCTGCCTTGCTCTGGACCCCCTCCACCCACCCTAGGTGGATTTGATCTGTTTGTGTGTTTTTGGGCTGTCTGGTCCGGTCTGCCCGCCTGCCTTGCTCTGGACCCCCTCCACCCACCCTAGGTGGATTTGATCTGTTTGTGTTTAGGGCCGTCTGGAATCCGGCCCTTAGAGGGGGGGTACTGTAAGGTCTGTGTTCTGTCTGTGTCTAATTTCTGTGTTTGTCTCCCTTGTGTGGTCACATGTTTGTTCCCATGTCTAGTCCTCGTGCTTCCTTGTTCCCGCCATGTGCTTTCCCTATGTTTGTTTGTCTATGCCATGTGCCCTCTTGTTGTTGTCCGTGTCTCCACCCCTCACCTGTTCCCAATCTCCCGGGTTGTGTGTGTCATTGGTTTCACCTGTGTCCTGTTATTCCCCTTGTTTAGTCCACCTGTGTCATTTACATTTACATTTACATTTTAGTCATTTAGCAGACGCTTTTGTCCAAAGCGACGTACAAGGGAGAGAACAGTCAAGCTAAGAGCAATAAAAAAAGCATGGTGTAACAATAAATACTACTTTACATGAGAATTAGAAAAACAACAACCTAGAAAAGAGGAAAAAGAAGTGCAGGAATGTAACTGCTGAAGTGCAAGTTAAGCGCTAGTCAGGTGCCAGTTAGGAGGGGAGGTGCTCTCTGAAGAGTTGGGTCTTCAAAAGCTTCTTGAAGGTAGAGAGGTGTCTTTGTCTGCCCCGCCTTGATTGTTCTCACCTGTCCCTCGTTATCTGTTGCCTGTGTGTATATATAGTCCTTGTTTTCTTGTTCCTCGTTGTGTCTTCGTAAATTGTGTTTCATGGTATGTTCTTTGTTTTTCCACTGCTCCTCGTGTGTTCCTAGCGTTTAGCGCTTCCGCCTTGTTCAAGTGATTACTCGTGCTTCTGACCTCTGCCTGCCCTACAACTATTCTCCTGCCTATTCCCTGTTTGGATTTGTTTGCCTACTTTTGGACTGCCTACCTGTGTACCGAACCCTGCTAGTAAACGTTTATTCTTCTGAATCTACCCCTGTGCTGAGTCGTGCGATTGAGTTCTGCACAACACCCACCAATCGTAACAATTGGAGATGCTGGTTGTTCGGACCTACACCGCTGAATCCGGAGTATGTTCCACGTGCTACTGGTTACTTCGTTACTTCGTTACTGCATCAAAAACAAAGAAACTTCCTTCTGTCTTTTGAGTGTAGTAACTTTTAAAGACGCTGAGTGGTGTATTCCATTGCAGCTAATTGGTCCATCTCCTGCAGACAGAGGGTCTTGCTAATAAAATTTATTAAGTGAATAATTACCACCATTTCATTCGATGTGCTTGCAACCTCTGGTTTGATTGAAAGAAACGGCTGCTAACATTTTAATCAGTGGTAGCCTCACGCAGGTTTATTACATGACACATAACTGACCTTAGTATCTCCAGCTTGCACTGTGGATCTCTTAGTCCGTCACAGAGCAGCTCCACTCCTTCGTCCTTCAAGAGATGATTCCAACTCATGTCCAGATCTCTCAGATGGGAAGGTGTCCCTTGCATCACTGATGCCATCATTTCACAGCTTGCTTTGGAGAGGTCACACTCCATTAGCCTGTTTAAAAAACATTATGTATGTATGTAATAATAGATATGCACACATTTTAAACTATTCAGCATTGACACTGATTCAGCCTGTTTAGAAATGAAGATTAAACATTATATTGTCGAGGTATCTAAGTTGCATATACAATTATAACCCTTTTATTCATGGTCATACACAGTTAAAAAAACTCAGTATTTATAAAATAAGCATCTCTCAGCCAGTATGTCAGAATACATTTCCAAAATGGTCCCAAGTTGTGTCATTGTTGTTAACAAGGCTTTACTCCCAGAACCCACCCTTAACTGTACTCACTGAACTCTCCTAGAGACTTTCACTACAGGAAGCATTCTGCGGAGCCCTTCGTCTGATCTCAGGTATTTCTTCAGATCAAACTCATCCAAGTCTTCAGCTGACATCAGCAGCAGATAAGCCAAAGCTGAACACTGGGCTGGAGTCAGATTCTTCTCCTTATCTGCTGAGTTTCTGTACCTGGGTGACATTTCAAAAACAATATTCATAATCTTAGTGATACTTAAAAAGCTTCTTATTATTAGCCTCTTATTTAAAAAGACAATGCACCTCTCTACTTCCAAAACGAAGTCCAGAACAATAGAGCAATACAAATGACAAGAATCAGCAGTAAATAGCATCAATACCGGCAAACATCAATTTATTTCCTATTCACTCCAGGTGAAATACAATCATTGTAGTGTTGTGGACACTTAGATAATACATTTGACAGTTGACAACATAATTTGAGGACTATTCCTTCATCTGGGGAACATAATGGCACAGACTTGATGATTTGAATGCATTTATGATCTTTTCCTTACCAAAAACAGTTACAGTACATGTAGGAAAACCAATATGTTTAAAACAGTGACCCCCCAATAACTGAGCCCTGCAAAGGGCTTTTATTAGTATGTACTCTTTCGGAATCAAACCTATGACATGGGTGTGGTTGACACCATGTTCTACTAATTGTGTTATTTCTTTGAATCTGAAATGGTCTGTATTAATTACCTGTTGATCTCCTCAACCAGTGACTTGTCCCCTAACTCATTCAAACAGTAGAAGAGGTTGATGGTCCTTTCTGGTGAGATATCCTCCCTGATCTTCTCTTTGATGTATTGAACTGTTTTCTCGATGCTCACTTCTCTGATAGCTAACTGTGGCAGGACCTCCTTCAGGGGAGATCGGATTTCAGGCTCCAACATTGGAGCCAGGCCGAGGAGGAAACGAACAAAAAGATCAAAATGTCCATTCTGGCTCTGCAGGGCCTTATCCACTGCCATCTTGAAAAGGTCAAACCTTGAGTGAGAGAATCTCCAGCTGATCTTCTCTTTCCAGTTCTTTGGAAAAGGATTTGCCCTAAGAACTCCTTCATGAAGAACATAAAGAGCTGCCAAGAATTCCTGTACACTGAGGTGTACAAAGCTGAAAATGTCTACTCCAATTCCATCACCCTCCAAGTTGAAGATCTGTGTACAAACTCCAGCCTGCAGAGCTCCAAAATCGACATCGATGTTACACTCTTCCAAGTCGTTCTTATAGAAGATCAGGGTACCTTTCTCCAGATGTTTGAATGCCAGTTTCCCAAGTTGAACAAGGAAATCCCCTTTTTCCTTTGCACTCATCTTCTTGTCCTTGTCCAGGCATTTGTCATTCATTATTCTTATCTGATTGACACTATACCATGTGTACAATGCCGTCAACGTTTTGGCTGATTTTTTTTTGCTCTGATCTTCCAGTATTTTCTCCATCACATTGGCTATAATACGACAGAATACTGGTATGTGACACATGATGTGGAGGCTTCTATTCTCCTTGATATGATCAATGATTCTCTTGGCCTTCTCTGGATTCTTTATGTATTTCTCAAAGAACTCAATTTTCTGGAGGTCATTGAATCCTCGAATCTCTGTCAGCAAGTATGAGCATTCTTCTGGGATCTGACTGGCTGCTGCTGGTCTGGTTGTAACCCAGAGGAGTGCAGAGGACAGTAGCCTACCTTTAATGAGACTTGTTATGAGCATGTCTACTGATGACTTTTCTTCCAGCTTACAAATCCACTTGCCAAAGTCCAGCTTGAGTCTACTTTCATCCAAACCGTCAAGGACAAAAAGAACTTTGCATTTACTCAAGCCAAGGACGTTTTCCAGATCTTCAAGGTTTGGATAGAATAACTGAAGAAGATGAAGAAGGTTGAATTCACCTTTCATCAAGTTCAACTCCCGAAATGGAAGAACAAAAACAAAGTCTATATCTTGATTTGCTTCTTCATTAACCCAGTCCATGACAAACTTCTGCACTGCAAGAGTTTTCCCCACGCCAGCAACTCCCATAGTCAAAACATTTGTGGCAGACCCGTCTGTGAACATGTTTGCCAACTTGACTTGTTTATCCTCAGAGCTTGGTCCTCTCCCAATCTGGCTCATGTTAATTGTGGATACTTCATGAGTTTTGTTGACTCCACCTGTGCGGCCCTCTACAATGTTAAGCTCAGTGTAGATATCTTGTACAGACTGTTGATTTACAAAAGAAAACCTTTTCTTCAGGTGCTCCCGAAGCTTCAATTTTAGTGATGTTTTCTTCTTTTTAACCTCCTCTGCTGCCTTGTCATCTGAAGACAACAAAATTCTGATGTAATATGGTGAAATGAGGAAATAACTGGTTGTTTATATTTCATATGACACCTTAATCTTAGATTAAGCTCAGTCAGACAGAGGGAGGAGAGAGTTGGAGAGAGGGGGGGTCAGAGAGAGAGAGTGAGAGAGATGAAAGGAAGAGAGAGGGGGAGAGTGGCACAGAGAAAGATAGAGAGAACGAAGAGACAGATAGATACCCAGTCAGACAGAGGGAGGAGACAGAAAGAGGGGATGAATGAGAGAGAAAAAGAGGTGGGAAAGAAAAGGAGACAGAGATTAAATGAAACAGAAAGAGTCCCAGAGAAAGTCAGCAGAGAGAAAGTCAGAGAGAGAGAGAGAGAGAGTGTTAGCAGAAACAGATACGATGAATACATGTAATTCCTCCTACATACACAGATGCCTCATCAGAGACTATGAGCTACACACTCACATTCTTCCAGATCTTTCTCCAAGTCTATGGCCGACTGGTTTTGGTTAATCTCCTTCAAGATGGTCAACATGTTGTCCCCAGCTTCCGTGCTGTACACCTGCACCAGCAAGTCCACAGTGTCATCTCTGTCGGCCTTCTCCAGCTGTCCCCATGGGATTTTGTCATCCTGGTCCCGAAGGCGGTGCTTGGACGTCTTGAAATCGGCATCCGTGAGGTTGCCCAGAGTGTTCCTCAGCACTCTCTTCACTTCCCTCAGGGCTGCGGGAAAGAGAGAGAAAAAGAGGTGAGAAAGAAAAGGAGGAATCAGAGATTAAATGAAACAGAAAGAGTCCCAGAGAAAGTCAGCAGAGAGAAAGTCAAAGAGAGAGAGAGAGTGTTAGCAGAAACAGATACGATGAATACATGTGATTCTTCCAACATATACAGGTGCCTCATCAGAGACTATGAGCTACACACTTACATTCTTCCAGATCGTTCTCCATGGCCAACTGGTTGTGGTTCATCTTCTTCAAGATGGTCAACATGACGTCCCCAGCTTTCATGCAGTACATCTCTACCATCAAGTCCACAGTGTCGTTTATGTCGGCCTTCTCCAGTTTTCCCCATGGGATTTGGCCCTGGTCCCGAAGGAGGTGCTTGAACCTCTTAAAATCGGCCCCTGTGAGGTTGCCCAGAGTGTTCCTCAGCTCTTCCCTCAGGGCTGCAGTCATTGTGGGGTCCAGATTATTAGTCCACTACGAACTGGATGCTTGGGGTCAGGCTGGGACAGCTGTCAAAAAGGCCAGATGTTGGGGGGATAGTTCATGTTCCAAACCAAAGACATTTTTCTTTCATGAGAAACATTGAATAATGAATTTTCACAATGAAATTCTACTCTCCCTCTCTCTATTTGTGTGTGTTTGTCTCTGTGTGTGTTTGTGAGTGTGTGTGTTTATGTATGTCTCTGTGTGTGTTTGTGAGTGTGTGTGTTTATGTACATGTTAAATAAAAGGTGATAGTACACAATGCCTGATTATGGAGGATTTGCATTTGCTCTTGAGCGTAATCTTATCACGTGATTTTTGGCAGCTTTTCAAAAATAAAAAAAAGTGTGTCTTACGATTTGCAACACAACTTGCTTTCAAGAAACCGTAAGCTGTGGCTGTTCTAACACAAGCATCCAGTAGGTGGCAGTGTTTCATTGGCCAGGAACATTATAGGGGTCATGCAGTTCTGTTTTCCTCAATGCAAGATGAGGGGAAGAGAAGCCCTTTTGTTTTTAGCTTTACTTGTAACTGTAATATGTGGCCCAATAAAACTAAAACTGTCCTTTTGTTGAGCCACTCTTTGGTTTATTTGTCATGGGTTCAAGGAAACACTGTTCCCACCTGGTTTACTTGTAACTGTAATATGTGTGTTGGGTTCAAGGAAACACTGTTGTCTGGGACACCATAGTCTGTGTTGGAGAATGAATGTAATATTTGTGCCCAAGCATCTTAATATCTGAACCGTCTCTGGTTGAGCTCAGCACCAACGCAAGCATCTTAATATCTGAACCGTCTCTGGTTGAGCTCAGCACCAACGCAAGCATCTTAATATCTGAACCGTCTCTGGTTGAGCTCATCACCAGCTGTCACCAAAAGAGAGTAGAGATGCCGTATCTGTGTTGTCAGATTGTGAGACTGTGTTTTCTCCTGTTATGTCTGTCTGAAAAATGCCATTTTAGTGTCAGAATGTTAGGAAGATATGTGGCTTGTGAAAAATGGGTCCAGTATTTACAGCAGTGACTATGGAGAGATCCATAATAATCTGTGCTCACGTGAACCATCTCAGTTCTAAACCGTGTCTAGTACAATGAGTCCAGCCATGTCTGTGAACCATTCGCCTACAATTTGTATCTTTTGATACAGTTTTCCTCTGTGTATTTCCCGCCACAAAACAGCTCAGAAAGTAGCTACCTGCTAATATGTTTATGAAAAATAAATACCTGGTTTCATCCAAGGCATTTGCAGTAGTGTTTATTGTAGGTTAGGTGAATAAAGGTATACGTGTTTAATGACAGATTATATTCACACAGGGTTATAATTACAACGGTATACTATATCAGTGTTTCTTAACTGGTGGGTCCCGACCCAAAACTGGGTCCCGGAGGTGTCCTGAGTGGGTCGCGGAGGGATGGTGTAAAATAAAAAAAAACAACGCATTCTTTTCATGTTTTTTTCGCAACCGCGTAACGTTGACCCCATCCACAGAGACTAGGCTACCTAGGCCTACTAGTTGACCCAAAACCTTTATTTTGATATCAGGTCCATGCATCTTGTAGTCATGGAAATAGAATGTTGGTTGCACAGCACTTGCAGTTGTTATATCACTCGGAAGTTCGCTGGCTGTCTAGAGGAAACATTTTGATTCGGTTTTACGAATTGAAAGAAGAAATAGCAGCTTACCTCTCCGAGACTAACTCGCTTTATGCTGAGCTGTTTGACAGTAAGAACTGGCTGGCCCACGTTGCCTATCTTGTTGATGTGTTCGAGCACCTAAACACACTGGGCCTCATTCTCGAACATTTTCTGAAGTTTCTTCTGAAATGTTTCTTACATGCTTCGGAAAAACAACGTAAGGAAAAGACATCCGCCAAATTCATGAACGCTTGAAAATGTATTCCTACGCAGCAGAAGTGTTCTAAGCTGTGCTCCACCGGAAGAGTTTTCTTAAATTGAAAGCGCGTTCTCGTGCTCCTGAATTTGCATACAAACACGCCCCGCCAGCTCCTTATAAGGGCACGCACGCAACCGTAGTGACGTGTGCTGTCGGAATCTACCGAGTCCACACGAAAGCAACTCGTAAGCGAGTCATGTCAAAGCGGAAAGTGAGCACAAGTAAACGCAGATCTAACTTACCGGTGCAGAGGTGGAGGTAGCCTACTGACTGTTGCAGGATGTAGATGTGTCCATTCTATTCCACTATGGCTATTTTAACGCGATTGAGTTGAGTGCTTATTCATTTATTCACTTACATTTGCAGTGTTCGTGTACATTCACATTTACATTTAGTCATTTAGCAAACGCCTTTGTCCAAAGCGACGTACAAGGGAGAGAACAGTCAAGCTACGAGCAATGGAGACCTAGTGTAACAATAAATACTACTTTACATAAGAAATAGAACAACGAAATAGAAAATAAAAAAGAAGTGCAGGAATGTAACTTCTGTAAGTGCAAGTTAAGCACTAGTCGAAGTGCCAGTTAGGAAGGGAGGTGCTCTCTGAAGAGTTGGGTCTTCAAAAGCTTCTTAAAGGTAGAGAGGGACGCCCCTGCTCTGGTAGTGCTAGGCAGTTCGTTCCACCAACGTGAAACTACAAATGAAAATAGTCTGGATTGCCGTACTTGCACAGACGGCAGTGCCAAATGACGCTCACTAGACGAGCGCAGCATTCTGGTGTAGTCCTTTTATTTATTTAATGACATCAGTAGATCATCGCAGAATCATGACTATACATGTGAAACGTAATTGTTATGATACAAATATTCTCGTATTTATTATCATTATAATTATTTTAATCCGAGGATGTCTGTAGAGTTGACGCAATCACCAACAATTTCTCACAAATTCATTAACAGTTCTAACACGGAGAGTTTTCTTAAATGCGATTCCTCAAAAAACCACTAGATGGCCCACGGGGCCATCTTGTGGTTTTTTAAGGAATCGCATTTGAGAAAACTCTGGCCGAGTTACGACTGCTATTTCGAATTCGGAAAGTCTTCTGAAATTCAGAACAAATCCCAGATGAGAAAACTTTCATGAATGCCAAATGTTTTCCTAAATCCAATTCAGAAGAAATTCCTTCTTGAATTCTTCTTAACTGCGTTCGAGAATGAGGCCCACTGAACTTATCTTTGCAAGGGAAGGGCCATAATAAATTTGAGCAGTCCGATAAAGTGAATGCGTTCAAGAAGAATATCGCACTGTGGGAAAACAGAGTGTCCAAAGACAGGGTGAACATGTTTCCCAACGCCCATCATGAAATTCTTCAGCTGGACACTGTCGCGGACAAAAATGCCCTGAAGAGCAGCATTATGGCGCACCTCGGGAAACTGCAATCGCGGTTTCATAATTACTTCCCAGAGACATCGAGTGAAGATGAACAGTGGGTGCGCGATCCCTTTGGAATCGACCTCGAAAGCGTCGCGTTTCTATGTAATGAAGAGAATCACCCCTGAAGTGAATTAAACAAATTCAAACATTGCAGTAAGAGTATGTGACAAAATGCCCTGTTATGTAGATTCAATTGTCACTTCAGCACCTTTAAGCACCAATATTCGTATTGGTTTCGTATTCAAGTGTATATTCAACAGTGTGTGTGTTTGTGTGTGCACGCTGTGGTCCCACTTGATTCAAACATTGGTGAATTCCCTTACCAGGGCTGTACTGGGCAGGCTCTAGGACCCTGGGGAGGTGCTCTGGGGACTAGGGAGGTCAGGCCACCCACTGATGGCAAGCTCTGGTGCAAATGGCTAGACTAGTTTGAAACTGAGCAGCAACTAGTGAGACAAAGAGTTTTAGAGTCAGAGAGAAGCAGGACTGTGAGAGGGGAAAGGTGCCAGTAACACTGTGTGTGTGTGTGTGTGTGTGTGTGTGTGTGTGTGTGTGTGAGAGGGGAAAGGTGCCAGTAACACTGTGAGTGTCTCTCTGTGTGTGTGTGTGTGTGTGTGTGTGTGTGTGTGTGTGTGTGTGTATGTGTATGTATTAAATAACTCAGCAGTGTGTGTGTGTGTGTGTGTGTGTATTAAATAACTCAGCAGTGTGTGTGTGTGTGTGTGCGTGTGCGTGTGCGTGTGCGTGTGCGTGTGCGTGTGCGTGCGCGTGTGTGTGTGTGTGTGTGTATTAAATAACTCAGCAGTGTGTGTGCGTGTGCGTGTGCGTGTGCGTGTGCGTGTGCGTGTGCGTGTGCGTGCGCGTGCGCGTGCGTGAGTGTGTGTGTGTGGGCGTGTGCGTGTGTGGGCGTGTGTGTGTGTGGGCGTGTGTGTGTGTGTGTGTATTAAATAACTCAGCTGTGTGTGCGTGTGCGTGTGCGTGTGCGTGTGCGTGCGCGTGCGCGCGCGTGTGTGTGTGTGTGTGTGTGGGCGTGTGCGTGTGTGGGCGTGTGTGTGTGAACAGGTTCAGCCATGTCAGTTGTGGTAACATACTAAACACACATAACTCTTGCTGCCTGTTTGTACATAGTCTTCAACATAATGTTCAAGTGTCCAAAAACATCTTTAACGCCGTATTCGTTCTCAGGGAGGGACTGCAGATGCTGGTGTTTAAGATTAGAAGGATGGACTTTAACCACCCTGTTCAAACTTAGTGTCCACCACACTCTCACCAGTACACAAGAGCTACACAGTTAGTCCTCTAAGTCCTCTAACTTGACTAAAGCTCACTATCAGGAAATAAACACAGGAGGTTCACATCTTCATCGCTGTGTTTGATACGTTGACTGCTTTTCTACTGCAGGGGCCTCACGTCTTTACAAAGAAGACTTAGTGCTCCTCCTACTGTTGAAAACTGGTATTACTGAAAGCCCTGTTGCTGGGGTGAAGTGTGGTCTATCTATAATATGCCAACTGCATTTGATCCCTTTTGCTGATGACTTTAATTATTGGTATTCAGGTAATTTAAAGCATATACTGTTAAGCCTTACAGGGATCTGTTGCCATCCTGTGTCAGAGAAGCACAGGTGTTTCTGTCTACACGGCTCTATTGTTCTACCAGGTAGAATTCATCTGAATCAACTGTATTCTTTGAGAGTGTCTGGAGCCTTGCATCTACCTCCAGTATGAAGCCCTTTGTTGACAATCACAGCGTTCCTCCATTTTCTCTGACCTCATCATTATTTTCTATTGAATTGGACATTAATCACAAAGGCTGCACAAAAAAAACCCTTTCATGAGGTAACTGTGAAAATACATTTGTCACAAACTGAGTACTATTAATGAATTAATGGAATGTTGATGTTATAGAATTATACTGTTGACTCTGAAACATTTTCCTGACTTAAACTCGGACACACTGTCATTTCACACACTTCATATGAACCACTTCACAATGCCTGAAACTGGACCCTGTTACTGCCTGTATATATGAACCACTTCACAATGCATGAAACTGGACCCTGTTACTGCCTGTATATATGAACCACTTCACAATGCATGAAACTGGACCCTGTTACTGCCTGTATATATGAACCACTTCACAACGCATGAAACTGGACCCTGTTACTGCCTGTATATATGAACCACTTCACAACGCATGAAACTGGACCCTGTTACTGCCTGTATATATGAACCACTTCACAACGCATGAAACTGGACCCTGTTACTGCCTGTATATATGAACCACTTCACAACGCATGAAACTGGACCCTGTTACTGCCTGTATATATGAACCACTTCACAGTGCATGAAACTGGACCCTGTTACTGCCTGTATATACTTGTCTTGTCTTTTTCAATATTTCAATGATCTGAAGTCAATGCCGCCTTACCTGTTAAGTTGTCAGTCCTCAGTCCCCATTCTCACATATTTCAGAAGGTGACAGGTTCTCTGAAGCTCTCAAGTGGCTGTTCTCTTAGGATTGTGCCAGACTCTATTGAAACTCCAAAAGTAGTTAGTCTGAAGGACGTCATTCTGTTAATAATCAAACTGCTGTGCTGGTAAAGCTCAACTGTTTTATAACTCTGTGTCCCTGCAGACAGTCACCCAGTCCCTCCCCCAACCTCCATGACATTTATGGATGGCTTTCATAACCCCAGTGTTTCTGACTACAGGTTAGATATTAACAGAACAGTTCTTGTCAATCTTAAGGCACATCTCTATGTTTCAACAGGCAGATCTCATGTGGTAACTATCCAGGCAGTTTTCATCTAATAGTTCTGATGTTTTTTCACCACTTTATTTGAATCCTGAAGAAACCAGATGACACATATCCAAGGTCTGGAGCAGCACCCCCTCATGTCCTCTGAGTTTGAGCACACACCTCATGTCCAGCCCAACTGAGGCATCATTGATCTGTTTGGAGCTGCGCTCTTCCCACTCCACTAGAAGGGTTATCAGTCAGTAGTATTAGCATGGTCAGTAGTGTTAGCATGGTCAGTAGTGTTATCAGTCAGTAGTGTTAGCATGGTCAATAGTGTTATCAGTCAGTAGTGTTAGCATGGTCAGTAGTGTTAGCATGGTCAGTAGTGTTAGCATGGTCAGTAGTGTTATCAGTCAGTAGTGTTAGCAGTCAGTAGTGTTAGCATGGTCAGTAGTGTTATCAGTCAGTAGTGTTAGCATTGTCAGTAGTGTTAGCATGGTCAGTAGTGTTATCAGTCAGTAGTGTTAGCATGGTCAGTAGTGTTAGCAGTCAGTAGTGTTAGCATGGTCAGTAGTGTTAGCATGATCAGTAGTGTTAGCATTGTCAGTAGTGTTAGCATGGTCAGTAGTGTTAGCATGGTCAGTAGTGTTAGCATGGTCAGTAGTGTTATCAGTCAGTAGTGTTAGCAGTCAGTAGTGTTAGCATGGTCAGTAGTGTTATCAGTCAGTAGTGTTAGCATGGTCAGTAGTGTTAGCAGTCAGTAGTGTTAGCATGGTCAGTAGTGTTAGCATAGTCAGTAGTGTTAGCATGGTCAGTAGTGTTAGCATGGTCAGTAGTGTTATCAGTCAGTAGTGTTATCAGTCAGTAGTGTTAGCGTGGTCAGTAGTGTTAGCATGGTCAGTAGTGTTAGCATAGTCAGTAGTGTTAGCATGGTCAGTAGTGTTATCATGGTCAGTAGTGTTAGCGTGGTCAGTAGTGTTAGCATGGTCAGTAGTGTTAGCATGGTCAATAGTGTTAGCATGGTCAGTAGTGTTAGCATGGTCAATAGTGTTATCAGTCAGTAGTGTTAGCATGGTCAGTAGTGTTATCAGTCAGTAGTGTTAGCATGGTCAGTAGTGTTAGCATGGTCAGTAGTGTTAGCATGGTCAGTAGTGTTAGCATGGTCAGTAGTGTGAGCATGGTCAGTGGAGTGGAGTGGTGATGGTCATAGGTGCTGTGTAGAGAGGGTCAGTCTGGTTCCAAACAGCCTCTGTGCTCACGGACAGCACCTCCTGCTCCTCAAGCGTCCAGACTGAGCCTCTCTACACAGCAGTGTGAGCTCACAGGAATCTGCAGACAAGATTAGAGAGAGGGGGGAACATCCTCATCAGAATATGTATGAAGAACATTTTCACACACACACACACACACACACACACGCACCCCCCCCCACCCACACACCCTACACACACACACACAGAGAAAGACACACACACACACACACAGAGAAAGACACACACACACAAACACACACACACACACACAGAAAGACACACACACATACACACACACACACACACACACACACAGACACACACACACATGCACACAATGTATTGCTCTTCTTCCCTTATACCCCAACACACACACAGAGCTCAGTCACATAAACAAACAAAACCACCCAAACACACATAATGATTCTGAACACGTGCTTACTTACGTTCACAGTCATCATATGTATATATATATATATATATATATGTGTGTGTGTGTGTGTGTGTGTGTGTGTGTGTGTGTATGTGTCCCTGTGTGTGTGATTCTGCTTGAGTTAATCATTCTTTCCCTCCCTCCCTCTCTGTCTCTCTCTCGCTCCTTCCCTCCCTCTCTCTCCCTCCCTCTCTCTCTCACTCCCCCCTCTTTCTCAATATGCAGTTCTATGTTTTATCTCATAGTTGTAATGTCTTCACTCATTTGAAATGTTTAAAACAGGGACAAATGAAAGCCATTGAATTATGATTATTAGTTTATTATGTTTCTGTACATTCGTATTCAGTGTGTCTCTTCAGGATGCCACAGATCATCATACGTGTTCGAAGGGCCTTTCAAAGACATGGTGCCATGTACCGCATCACCAGACCGGCGTGTGCTTCCCTCCCAGTGCCAACCAGATAAAGACACGGAGAGAAAGATAAAACAGCTATGAAAGGTTGGAGCCGGGTTGGTTTTTATTACGTTGCATAGTTCAATGCTTATCTCTCTACTTGGAACACTGCTTAGAAAGATGCCCCGTCATCTAAGGCCCTGAAAGATAAGATGGCTGTCTTTCATTTGGACTATTTCATTCTGAGGGTAGAAGTGCTGGTGTTGTGTCAGTGGCAATGAGGATTTAAGACAAATACTATTCATGCTTTCAGATATATGCTTCCATGGATTCACTTTCATTTGTCTTTGAAATACATCATGGCAGTTTTGTATCCTTGAGCCATATTTCTGACACACACACACACACACACACACAGAAAGACACACACATTCACACAATTTATTTTTCTTCTTACCTTATACCCCAACACACACACAGACACACACAGAGAAAGACAAACACACACACAGGAAGACACACACACACACACACACACACACACACAGACACACACATGCACACAATGTATTTTTCTTCTTACCTTATACCCCAACACACACACACAAAGCTCAGTCACATAAACAAACAAAACCACCCAAACACACATAAGGATTCTGAACAGGTGTATACTTACGTTCAGAATCATCATATGTACTGTATATATATATGTTTGTGTGTGTGTGTGTGTGGGGGGGGGGGGGGGGGTGGCGGTGGTGTATGTGTCCCTGTGTGTGTGTGATTCTGCTTGAGTTAATCATTCTTTCCCTCCCACCCTCCCTCTCTGTCTCTCTCTCCTTTCCTTTTTCTTTCTCCCTCTCTCTCCTTCCTTCTCTCCCTCCCTCCCTCTCTCTCCTTCCTTCTCTCTCTCCCTCCCTCCTTCTCTCTCCTTCCCTCTTTCTTTCTCCCTCTCTCTCTCTCCCGCTCTCTCTCTGCCTCCCTCGCTCTCTCTCTCTATCCCTCTCTCTCCCTCTCTCTCCTTCCTTATCTCCCTCCCTCCCTCCCTCTCTCTCTCTCTCCCTCCCTCTCTCTCCTTCCTTCTCTCCCTCTCCCTCCCTCTCTCTCCTTCCCTATTTCTCTCTCCCTCCCTCTCTCTCCCTCTCTCTGCCTCCCTCCCTCTCTCTCCTTCCCTCTTTCTCTCTCCCTCTCTCTCCCTCCCTCTCTCTCTCTCCCTCTCTCTGCCTCCCTTGCTCTCTCTCTCTATCCCTCTTTCTCCCTCCCTCTCTCTCTCTCCCTCTCCCTCTCTCTGCCTCCCTCTCTCTCTCTCTCTCTCCCTCTCTCTCCCTCCCTCTCTCTCCTTCCCTCTTTCTCTCTCCCTCTCTCTCCCTCCCTCTCTCTCTCTCCCTCTCTCTCTGCCTCCCTCGCTCTCTCTCTCTATCCATCTCTCTCCCTCTCTCTCCCTCTCTCTGCCTCCCTCCCTCTCTCTCCTTCCCTCTTTCTTTCTCCCTCTCTCTCTCCCGCTCTCTCTCTGCCTCCCTCGCTCTCTCTCTCTATCCCTCTCTCTCCCTCTCTCTCTCTCTCCTTCCTTATCTCCCTCCCTCCCTCTCTCTCTCTCTCTCCCTCCCTCTCTCTCCATCCTTCTCTCCCTCTTGTACACTTGTATTCAGTGTGTCTCTTCAGGATGCCACAGATCTTCATACGTGTTGGAAGGGCCTTTCAAAGAAATGGTGCCATGTACCGCATCACCAGACCGGCGTGTGCCTCCCTCCCAGTGCCAACCAGATAAAGACACGGAGAGAAAGATAAAACAGCTATGAAAGGTTGGAGCCGGGTTGGTTTTTATTATGTTGCAAAGTTCAATGCTTATCTCTCTACTTGGAACACTGCTTAGAAAGATGCCCCGTCATCTAAGGCCCTGAAAGATAAGATGGCTGTCTTTCATTTGGACTATTTCATTCTGAGGGTAGAAGTGCTGGTGTTGTGTCAGTGGCAATGAGGATTTAAGACAAATACTATTCATGCTTTCAGATATATGCTTCCATGGATTACTTTCCATTTGTCTTTGAAATGCATCATGGCAGTAATCATGTTTACTGTGACTTGGTGTTCCAGTTGAGTATCCTTGAGCCATATTTCTGATTGCAGTGTAGATTAGGTTGAGGCAGGTCATGGGTAAAGGTCATGTTTACTGTGGTTACCTTGGTTACAGTTGCCTGGACGACTGAAAGGGGCTCCTTTGTGAACTCAGATCAGTCCTTGATGAATGAGTCGTACATTTACACACAGATGGATTATTACTAATCATCATATTGTCATATCAATATAGAACCACTGGTGTGACACAAGTTCAGCTAAAAAACCTAAGTTGCTGTGCACACTAACTGCCACGGGTCAAAAATAATACAAAGCTATCAATAAATAGATAAATAAATATCCCTGAGTAAAAAATCTAATAAAAAAAAAGCAATATGTATATTGAGGTGCATCAATAAGTGCATGGGTAGAGTGTTAGAGTGCAGTCCATGAGTCCATAAAGTCATATTACAGTTTTTCTCAATTGCTTTGGCACATTTTTCCATTCACTGTTTACTTTTGCAAAACAGCTCAAACACAGCCCTTAACAGAAGCTGAAACGACCAAAACACTTTATGATATTTGCAGAATGACACCACCTTCTCAAAACTTATCACACACCCATCAAAACCAAACATTTCCATCAAAACCTACAATTTGTGCTCAATTGAAAATGTATGTTTTCTCATTTATTTAACAATGGATAACAAAACTCAAACTACAGCTATCAATATCAACCTCTGAAACCATCACTTCAACTTTTGTGCAACACCCTCACAGTATTGACTATTTTACCACTGACAACATACTACAATTTGGGTTTTGTACTGAGCACTCTTGACAATATACTGTCAGAAAGTATTTGAAATCTGAAAATTTGTATACAGAAAAATATTGTTGTTCTGTTTTTGTATTGCTACGTAAATACTATACATGTAAAAGATATTCTAAACAAGGACCTGTCAACACCATTGATTTACATTTGTTCTACTGTGTACAAAATGGCAAAGATTCTGACACAAAAATATTTATTGCAGTCATTTTTCCACATTACATGTATATACTGTAAGAAGTCAAAATGACAGGTTTCAATTTACAGTAAAAAGGTCAAATCTGTTCTGCAGTGAACATTCTCCCCCTGCCACCAGTGTGGGCCAGTGTGTTGATTCTGTAAAAATAGTGCAATAGGCTGTAAATATACAGTAATCAGAATTCTACCGTATATGTTGTAAATTACTTTAGTGAAACTACAGTACTACATTGTATTGTGGCAACACACTTTACAAAAGTATAGAAATGGTTGTTGCCAAGAGTGCAAATACAGTGAAACACAGTACAGTAAATTGACTGCAAAGGCCAGCAAAGTGTCATTGTCATTGCCGAACGTACAAACAATTGATGCAACAGTATGACGGCTCAGGTTTGGCTGAACCCTTTGGCCAGCCTCTCTCATGGAGAGGTCATGATTGACTACGTGATCAATGACTGTTGCCCTACTGTAATTTCATTAGAGCATCTTACACGAACGCCACGTCTCCTGACAGGGGCCCCTCTACCCTACCACGGCCTCTTCCTTGTCCTCGTCCTAGTCCTTGCTGAGGTTGTTGGTGGCTGCCTCCTCGATCCATGCTTGGTATCAACTTCAATCTTTTTACCTCTTTTAGAGGTTGAGAACTACTTGATTAGTTGTGCACAGAGAGTTCACACAGGTGCTGACGATATTTAGAATATAGAGAGCAGTTTCAGTTGGCTGCTACTAGGTGTTTGCAATGTGTTGACATGGTTATTCAATTAGGTTTCGTGTCTTTCTCTGAGAAGTGTGTTAACTGTTTTGAAAAGTGTGTTAAAACTCAAAGAAATTTGTGTGAAAGCAATGAGAAATAGTTAACCCATTCGCCAGAGAAGACTCTTGCTGTGCAAAGAAGATGTGAGCATTAGA
>NC_045177.1:835791-838291 GCF_900700415.2 Clupea harengus
ATCACACATGAATATGCCTAGAGAGGATCACACATGAATATGCCTAGAGAGGATCCAGCAGCAGAACTGGAGTAGAATTCCTCCTCACGTTTCTTGCCAGTCCATTTTCACCAGAGAGCACCAGTCCTCACACTGCATGGCTTTACCTACTCAAGGTGTGTGTGTGTGTGTGTGTGTGTGTGTGTGTGTGTGTGTGTGTGTGACCTACTCAAGGAGAGAAGGCCCAAGGCCCAAACACACACTACACCACTCAAATGTCTAGGGGAGGTGTGTGTGTGTGTGTGTGTGTGTGTGTGTGTTACCTACTCAAGGAGAGAAGGCCCAAGGCCCAAACACACACTACACCACTCAAATGTCTAGGGGAGGTGTGTGTGTGTGTGTGTGTGTGTGTGTGTGTGTGTGTGTTACTTACTCAAGGAGAGAAGGCCCAAGGCCCAAACACACACTACACCACTCAAATGTCTAGGGGAGGTGTGTGTGTGTGTGTGTGTGTGTGTGTGTGTGTGTGTGTGTGTGTAACCTACTCAAGGAGAGAAGGCCCAAGGCCCAAACACACACTACACCACTCCAATGTCTAGAGGAGGTGTGTGTGTGTGTGTGTGTGTGTTACCTATTCAACGAGAGAAGGCCCATGGCCCAAACACAGACTACGCCACTCCAATATCTAGGGGAGGTGTGTGTGTGTTTGTGTGTGTGTGTGTGTGTGTGTGTGTGTGTGTGTGTGTGTGTGTGTGTGTGTATGTGTGTGTATGTTGGTGGGGGTGTGTCCAAGGCCCAAACACAGACTACGCCACTCCAGTGTCTAGGGGAGGTGTAATCTGATGGATCTGACGGCTACAGTGGTTAGCTCGAAGCTACACTGATTTACTATAAGATCTGATGGCTACAGTGGTTAGCTTAAAGCTACACTGATTTACTATAAGATCTGATGGCTACAGTGGTTAGCTCAAAGCTACACTGATTTACTATAAGATCTGATGGCTACAGTGGTTAGCTCAAAGCTACACTGATTTACTATAAGATCTGAGGGCTACAGTGCAGTGGGGTCTTCGCCTCCTTCATCATCCTCCAGTGTTGTAAAGACATTTTGATATCTAGTGCTTCCCCAGAGGGACGTCTGTGTGTCCTAAATTAGTTGGGAAGCTTTTCAGGACAACAGGGCTGTTGTGTGCCTTGGCAGAGGTGGTATAATGAAGGAAGGACCCCAGATAGGATGGAAATTGAGAGGCTATGGTCTGCTAGTCTGCTAAACAAGCTATAGCCTTCTCCCTGACCCAGCCAGCCCTTCCACCTGCGGGTCAGACAGATGATGCGCTCCTCTTGGGGAGCACGATGAGCCCAAGAGCTGTTGGTGAGGATAGACTCATGTGGAGCCACTCTCTGTGTGTGTGTGTGTGTGAGTGTGTGTGTGTGTGTGTGTGTGTGTGTGTGTGTGTGTGTATGTGTGGGTGTGTGTGTGTGTGAGTGTGTGTGTGAGCCCTACCAGCTCCTGCTTCAACAAGCTGTGGAGTGAAGCCACTCTGTGCGTATGTGTGTGTGTGTGTGTGTGTGTGTGTGTGTGTGTGTGTGTGTGTGTGTGTGTGTGTGTGTTGGTGAGGATAGACTCATGTGGCCAAGGAGCCCTACCAGCTTCTGCTTCAACAAGCTGTGGAGTGAAGCCACTCTGTGTGTGTGTGTGTGTGTGTGTGTGTGTGAGTGTGTGTGTGTGTGTGAGTGTGTGTGTGTGTGTGTGTGTGTGTTTGAGTGTGTGTGTGTGTGTGTGTGTGAGTGTGTGTGTGTGTGTATGTGTGGGTGTGTGTGTGTGTGACTGTGTGTGTGAGCCCTACCAGCTCCTGCTTCAACAAGCTGTGGAGTGAAGCCACTCTGTGTGTATGTGTGTGTGTGTGTGTGTGTGTGTGTGTGTGTGTGTGTGTGTGTGTGTGTGTGTGTGTGTGTGTGTCTCTGTGTGTGTGTGTGTGTGTGTGTGTGTGTGTGTGTTGGTGAGGATAGACTCATGTGGCCACGGAGCCCTATCAGCTCCTGCTTCAACAAGCTGTGGAGTGAAGCCACTCTGTGTGTGTGTGTGTGTGTGTGTGTGTGTGTGAGTGTGTGTGTGTGTGTGAGTGTGTGTGTGTGTGTGTGTGTGTGTGTGTGTGTGTGTGTGTGTGTGTGAGTGTGTGTGTGTGTGTGTGAGAGTGTGTGTGTGTGTGTGTGAGTGTGTGAGTGTGTGTGTGTGTGTGTGTGTGTGTGTGAGTGTGTGTGTGTGTGTGTGTGTGTGTGTGTGAGTGTGTGTGTGAGTGTGTGTGTGTAGCCCTACCAGCTCCTGCTTCACTAAGCTGTGGAGTGAAGCCACCATGAAGAATGGTGAGAGACCCACTGGATGGGCTATGGTGGAGAAAGGGGGGGTTCTGGATTAAAGGGCAAATTACTACACAATCTGATGTTCCTGCCAAGGTCTATACTGACAGCGCCTACGCATATCATTCACTTCATACCGGGGTCCAGTTTGGTAAAGTTGTCA
>NC_045177.1:843291-851439 GCF_900700415.2 Clupea harengus
GCACACGCTGCGGTGCAGGAGGTCCGTGGAAATGCAGCAGGCAGAGGGAAATCTAAATGGCAACCCAAAAGGAGGGAAAGTGGAGAGCAAGGAGACTCTAAGTGTGGAAAATGTGGGAAATTGAAACACACCGATCCAGCAAGGTGCCCAGCCATGAATTCAACATGCAACAGATGCAAAAAGGTGGGTCACTGGGAAAATAAATGCTATAGTAAATTAGTGAGAGAAGTAACTGAAGAGACAGTTTCACAGAGACCGTATTACCTGGGTGCAGTCACTAACACAAACAGAAATGACGAACTATGGACAATAAAGTTAACAATTGGAGCAGCACCAGTCAAATTTAAGATTGACACAGGTGCAGATGCAAACATTATGGGAGAAGAGACATTTAACAAATTAACTCCCAAGAAGAAATTAGAGCCGTCTAATATCACACTGTGTAGCCCAGGTGGTCAATTGGACTGTTTAGGGAAATTTCTAGCTAGCACACAATACAAAGGGAAGCCATACACCATGGGTCGGCAACAGGCGGCCCGCGGGCAAATTGTGGCCCGCCAGTTCATTTTTTGAGCCCGTCAAATTATTCCGATCGTAACAGTTTTTTTTAAAGAGACAGTTTTTATACTACAACATTAATTCATGAAATAATACCCCGCTAATGGTTAGATTAACATTTTACTTTTATTTTGAAACCGGAAACTGGGTTTCCTGTCATTGACTTTTCTGAAGTTTTTTATCGCTAGATCTCACTACTGACAGATCGCCTGAGGAGAAACAGTTATGGCTAGTAATCCTAAACGCCCGCGTCTATTCTCACTGGATGAGACAGTATTTATGTGCACCAACGATGACGAGCCACCACGTTTGGATGACAGACCATGTTGATGTCAAATTTCAAAAACGTATTAGAAATAGTAATATTATCTAGCATCCTCCTGTTTGTTCTGGCAAGGCAACCCTCTTGTAACGTCTTCGTATGGCTGTCACAGAGAAGTGTCGGTTGGTTTATAACTAGCATCTCTGAATTGACATCGGTAGATCAATGGAATTTAAATGGATCGTAAACCCATGACACTTTTATTGGGGGACTTTTGAAGGACGTTCAATAAAGCGAATTTTAACGTTACCTCACTCATAGAAATGACAAGTCACTTTGTTACTACAAAGCAAGCACCGGTGTACGTCAGTGAGAGCTGTTTTTGTGCACCAATAATGACAACGTGGGTAATCGGCTGTGTTTTCTGTTTGTGGAAGTCAGAAAAAACGTCTTTTAAAATTTGTATCGTCATCTCGTTTTGTAAGACTATTTTGCCAGCTAACCTGCTAGCTAGCTACCTTGTCTGAGGTAATGTTAGTCGATAGCGTGCTATTGAGTGCACCAGCCTCATCACTCCTTAAATTGAAGAGACATAGCCTGATCATTGACATTGTACCCTTTGCAAACCACAACAACTTTGTTGCAGATGAGACACATGGGCTTTCCATTAGTGAAGCCAGGTAAGATGAAGGCAAAGTTTAATAGGCTCTGTTGTCGTTGTCAACTTTCCTCTTCAGACCTTTTGACAAAGACATTGTATGCTAATTTCTCTCTGCACGCTATTTTCCCAAACAATAAACATTGTAAGGAGGTGCGTCAACCAACTATTTCGAAATAAAAGTAGTCTAAGATGGACTCTAAGTAGTAGCCTAGGTCTAATTAGGAGGCTCAATGTTGAAAAAACTTCGTCATTGCTATTATTCACAATAGGCAAGGCTATATTGACAGGGGGTTAAGACAGAGTTCGTTAAAATAATTAAATTATTCAAACAGACAACCAATGGGCTCATTCACATGGTTTATTATCATTAGTTATTTGTAGTAGACCTATCCATTCTCCACGTAGGCCTAGTTGTTGCGAGTGCACCTATCGCAGCGTCTTAATATGCAGTAACCCAGACTTTGGCCCGCCACCTAGTGGCGAGGAAAAATACTGGCCCGCGGCCCAAGTTACTTGCCGACCCCTGCCATACACTTTTCCTGTGTACGTCATCAGTGGCAAAACTGCAAATAACTTGCTGAGCAGAGACACAGCAACATCAATGGGGCTTGTGAAGCGCATCGAAGAAGTTCACAAAGCATTCGGTGAACTTGGAACTTTGAAAACAGAACCTGTTAAAATCCTGTTAAAAGAGAACGCACAGCCATACACAGTGCACACGGCCCGTCGCGTCCCTTTGCCCATGTTGCAGCAAGTAAAAGAAGAATTGCAGCGAATGGAGGAGAATGAGGTGATAGAAGCCGTGACTGAACCTACAGACTGGTGTGCACCAATGGTGCCAGTCCCACGGAAAAATGGAAAAGTGCGTATCTGTGTGGATTTGAAGAGGTTAAATGAAGGTGTACGTAGAGAGAGATATGTCCTTCCTACCGCAGAGGAAATCACTGCAAAGCTCAGTGGCGCAACCATGTTCACATCTTTGGATGCCGCCTCTGGCTTTTGGCAAATTCCTCTCCACCCAGAAAGCACCAAATTAACCACCTTCATAACGCCCTTTGGGAGATATGCCTTCAAACGACTCCCATTTGGTATCACGAGCGCGCCTGAAATTTTTCAGCGCAAGATGACGGAGACGCTCAACGGCCTGGAAGGCGTGGCAATCTTTATGGATGATGTGCTAGTGTATGGTGACACTCCTGAGCAGCACGACCAGCGTCTCAGCAAGGTGTTGGAGAGGATTGAGTCGGCCGGACTGAAGCTGAACAAAGAAAAATGTAAATTCAGACAAGACCAGCTTCACTTCCTGGGCCAGGTAATTGACAAATCAGGCGTGAGGCCGGACCCTGATAAAGTCAAAGCAATCCGTGAGCTCCCTCCACCACAGAATGTGAATGACCTAAGGCGTGTCCTGGGTATGTTTACCTACTTAGGGAAATACATCCCAAACCTGTCAACAGTGGGCCAGCCACTATATGAACTGTTAAGATCCAAGTCAGTTTGGACGTGGGACCATTCTCAACAGGAGGCATTCCAGCGCCTGAAAGACATTCTGTCCACCTCTCCAGTCCTGAAATTCTACGATGTGAACCGACCAACTGCTGTATCAGCTGATGCCAGCAGCTATGGCATTGGCGGGTACTGCTGCATGCTGCAACGACAAGGACTTGGAAACCAGTGGCATTCTGCTCCGTCGTCTGTCGGAGGCCGAGACCAGATATGCCCAAATTGAGAAAGAATGTTTGGGCTAGTGTGTGGGCGTGTGAGAGATTCGAGAAGTACCTCTGTGGCCTTGAAAACTTCAAGTTGGTCACAGACCACAAACCTTTGGTGCCACTTATGAACAAAAAGGACCTTGACAATGTGCCAATACGATGCCAAAGGCTACTCATGAGACTGATGAGGTTTAAACCAACAGCTGAATACGCACCTGGGAAAAACATTGACAGTGGCAGATACACTCTCGCGAAGTCCGTTACAGTACGTAGAAAGAGAGGCTGACACTCACTCAGATTGTAGCGTGTTACATAGCAGCCATTGTTGATAATATGCCAGCTACTCCACATAAACTGATGGCCATAAAGACCCGCTACAGCAGCTGACTACAATCTTCAGTTAGTGTTGCAGTACGTCAGATCCGGTTGGCCTGAGTATATAGGCAATGTCCAGCAGTGATTAAAGACTACTTTCCCATCAGAAATGAACTGTCTGAACACAACGGGATCATCATTAGAGGAAACCGCATGGTGATTCCTGATGTCATGAGAGCAGACATCCTGGATCGAATACATGACGGACATCAAGGTCTGACAAAGTGCCGAGAGGCGGGCCCATGGCGTCTGTGTGGTGGCCCGGCGTCTCAATCTGAAATTAAAAAACAAAGTCCAGTCTTGTCAGGTATGCCGTGAGATGAAACCCGCACAGCGAAAGGAACCCCTGATCTCAACCCCTTTACCTGATAGACCCTGGAAGAGACTCGCCATTGACCTGTGTGACCATAACAAACACATCTACCTTGTTGTCTCGGACTACTTCTCCCCGGTTCTTGAGATACTTCACCTGCAACAACCACTGCTTCACAGGTGATTTTAAAGCTGAAAGGAGTGTTTGGAAGATTTGTTGTCCAGATGAGGTCGTTTCAGAGCAATGGGCCTCAAGTTCTTCTTGCCAAGAGCTTTCAAAGAGTTTGCAAGACAGTTTGACTTTATGCACATCACCTCTAGTCCAGACAAACCCCAAGGACGGACATGCTGAGAGAGGAGTACAAACGCAAAGAGAATCCTACAGCAGAAAGATCTCTGCTCGCCCTTATGTGCTATCGGTCAAGCCCTTGCGCCACCACAGGCGTGAGCCCAAGCAGAGCTGCTTATGGGGCCGGGAAGATCAAACAACTTTCCGACTCTGGAGGCAAATCTTCAGCCTCGATGGGCCTGATTCTGAATTAGTCAGGAATAAGGATGCAATGGAGAAAACAGAAACAAGCATTCTACTTTAATCAGCGCCATGGGAGCCCAGACCCCTACCATCACTAAAACCAGGGTGATCCGGTCCCTCATGAAATTGGACCATCAGAAGTCCTGGAAAACACCCCGCCATTGTCACTGGAGAAGGCATCACACCTCGCTCCTTTGTCATTGAAACACCCCAGGGTGCAACACTGCGACGCAACCGCCGTCACTTGCAACATGTTCCTGAAACAGCTGGAGCTGCACACCCTTTAGCTCCAGACGGACTACAGCAGGGAGCTGCTGGACAGCAGCCCGACCCTCCAGTTACGACTGACACTACCTCACCAACAGCCAGTGTCAAACCACCAGACCCACAGAATGGACTGTTTCATACCCGGTCTGGCAGACAGAGTAAACCTGGGGAAAGACTGAATCTGTGAAAAAGAGAGAGGGAAAAAAAAAAAGAAAGAATGTTACATGTTCACTGTGCTGTATGTTGCTATTTTGTTCAGTAATTAAGCTATGGACTGTGGGGAGGGGAAAGAAAAGAAAGAGAAAAAAATAAGGTTGTTGATTCTGTGAATTTAAAAGTTTACTGAAGCTGTGAAATAAGCTAATGTTCTAATGATCTAATTGATAAAATGCTCAGATTTTGATAAGTTAGTGTTTGATAAGCTAAGTAATATCAGTGTCTTGCTGATTTAATGAAAGCAGTATCCTCTGAATGTTTAGTCAGGAAATGTAATTGTCTTGTTTTGTTCTGAGAGAAAGAAACAAGCTGAAAAGGGGAGATGTCATATACATGTGTACATGTATATGTGACCTTATGAGTGACGTCACCGTAATGAGATCACGCGAGATACGTTAGTCTGATGTTAATGCTAAAGTGATAAGTTGGATTTACCTGCCTGTGTGTTACCTTCACGTTTGTTCAATAGAGAACTTTGCACTTATAGTTATTGAGTGGACATCAGTTCTTTACACCTAGTGCTATAAAATACACAAGAGTTACACTCACATTAAACAGAACAGAATCCTGGGTTCCCAGCTACTGTTGGTGAGTGGGCTGGACTTCCTGTCTACCACTTCATCTAGGATGTTTAGTAATAGAATTATATATGGTGAGTATTCTATATTCTCAACTAAGTGTAACGGACTCTAACCAGCCCGTTACAATAATCTTAACTAAAATGTCTTTGTATGGCTGGATGAATATGCAGACGAGGCGTGGACTTGATCTATCAGCATTTATTCAGTAACACAGAAAGGGCAAATAACAAATATAATGTACATAGGCTACTATAGGCTACTCACTGTTCAGTACATTACAGACTACTGAAACCCACAGGCTACAACACTAGTAGCAAGGCACTTAGATCGTATAGTGAGGTACAATAAATGGAAGGAATACAAATGAAAACATAGATTTATGAATAAAGTACATGACAGATAAGTATTCATAACACATTCAGGCAAACATACCTGTAACACAGAAATGATAGGGCGATCACACACGAGGGCAGGGTAAAACAATGCTGGCATCCTACAACAATGTAATTAGCCAGTAAGCACCTACTTAATCGCTAGACAAACATTTGACAACTCACACATATTTTATGCCGCTAATTTGCATATTTAACACGATGCAATTAGCCAAAGTGATAGAAGACAATTTTACATCACAAAAAATACGCATATGTCATGGGAAACTACAAAATACTAATTGATTTCGATAACGGAGGAAACCAAAGAGTCTAAAACCCATCTTTCCTCTTTCACAGACTTCCAAGCAAGGGAAAGTCTTGAGGTGTGTCACACCAATTATCGCCCCATCAGGAACAATACTGAACCCAGTAATGGAACCCAAAAAATATTGAACCCAGTAATGAAATGTTTTACATATGTACATTAGGGATTTGGGGAAGCTCATTAAAGACTCTAAGCTTCATGTTTTACATTGTTACATAAGTAATACCAAACTAATAAGTACAATGTTCATGAGTCAAACAAAACAGCGCGGTGCCTCCCTTAAGGAAAAGTTGTACCAGTGTACCTGGCAGGAAATATGCAAATCCTCAGATATAATTACAAAGGGAGCAATAATGGAAGAAAATAGCTCCTAATACCAGTGCTTCCAGTCAAACAATAGTGAGTGATGGGCGCACTCTGATGACATTTATAGGACAAATAAGCGGCATTTCTTTTGCCTTTACTGTACACCAAGAAAAATGATCGAAATTAAATTTGACACTACAATATAACACATTTAGCACACAAGTCCAAACAACAATTCAGTGAGTCTGTTCACATTAGCAAGCTTGCAAAACTATGTTGGAGCCCGTTACGTTGGTCGCATGAGGAAAATCCCGAGTTCGTGGTACTCCCAGTGAAGAATGAAATCCAAAAAAACAAATGCGATAAAAGTTCACTCTCGCTGTTGCAGTACTCACGGTAGATGCAAACAGTTTCCCGTCACCGATCAACCCCATAGGAAGTACTCACGACTTCAGTAGTCCGTGATGCTTGACGGACAGGATGAAGGTCATGGAGGCGAACTTATTAGCTTCAGCTCCCAGCTCTGTGACGGTGAACCAAACTTCCTCCGAGCTTCTCTTCATCAGACACCGTGGACGAAGTCACACAGATAAACTAACGCTTGCTATGAAGACGAGTCCCAGGTCTCGCTGTTTCCAGTGTCTATTGTGAATATCCGACTTTGTTAAACCTCTCTACAGCATGCAGAAGACTTTTTATTCCTGCCTCCTACAAAATCCAACTCGCCCGAATGAAAACAAACTACTTCCGTGGGAAACATACATTGTTACTAATCAAGGCAAAAGGCATCATGGTAACTGGAGTCACTTCAAGCACATAGAATCAATGAAAGAAAAGCACTAACAAAATAAATCATTTTCTTAAAGGGCCTTACATATATAATATTATTATACTGGAACTGGAGGGGGTTTGGTCCCAATGAACAGGATGCCCTTACTTTAGCTCTTCTGTAAACCAGTTAAAAGACAAAACTACCAACATTTTAGAGAAAAATAACTCATAATGTAAACTTGTAATTTTGAAGTTGCACAAAACAATGTGCATACAAACTGGCCAAGTAATTATATATATCACATAATATAATGATATTACAGAATGCAAAACAGATATCTTGTTGGCCTTCTACAGAATCATTTAAATGCCAGATAACCTGCTGGGCCTTTGACTGGTGTGGTAGAAAATGTCTAGACAAAGAGTCAGGAGTGTGAAGTTAGTTGAGAGGTGAACCCTTTATTTACACAACAGAGGGGAGCCAGTTCATGAAGTGTCTGAAACAATCATTCAGTGCAATCATTTTTAGACCTCCAAGTCTCCTAAATGAACCTGCTAAAAAGTCCAATCAACAATTTTCGAGCGCATGAGCAAAGTCTCTGCTGCTGACCCCTGAAGGGATCATGCTTGGCGTGTGGGGTCGTCTTCTTGCTCCTTCTGTGTGGTCCTTCTCTGGTTCCCTCCCTCCTCCCTCCATCATCCATGTTTGGACGTTCATGAGATGACTATTCCAGCAGTAAAGATCAGTGTCCATCAGCATGTAGACAGATGGCTCTTATATTTTGGGGTGTACGGTTCTCCCTTTTTCACCTGGATGGCTCTAGAAGCCAACATGTCACTTTCACTTGGCCTTGCTGGGGCTGTTTTACCCGCTGCTAGCGGAGGCTGCTGCTGCT
>NC_045177.1:851713-864213 GCF_900700415.2 Clupea harengus
TAACTTTTTGATTACCTTATCAAAATAATGTAACTTGTTACATTTGATTAATTATTTATACTTCTAATGAATGTTTTCAACTAAAAAGTTCAGAATTTGTACAGGTCCTGTTTTAACTATTTCACTTCTCTCTCTATCTGTTAATTTGTTACGCCATAATGCTGGGTCTCCACTGATCACTGTATGCCATTGATGTTACTCGCATTGGTGACATCACTGCTCTCGTTATCATCCAGCTGTTCTTGAGCAGTGATGATGACCCTGGCAGTATCATGCGCGTCGTCAGTGCATACACACACACACATATATACAGTGGGGAAAATAAGTATTTGAACCCCTGCCGATTTCGCAAGTTTGGCCACCAGAAATGTGTGATCTATAATTGTAATAGTAGGTGTATTTTAACAGTGAGAAACAGAATATCAACAAAAAAATCCAGAAAACTGCATTTTATAACATTTATGACTTAATTTGCATTTGATGCAGAAAATAAGTATTTGAACCCCTAGCAAAACATGACTTAGTACTTGGTGGAATAACCCTTGTTGACAAGCACAGACGTCAGACTTTTCTTGTAGTTGGTCACTAGGTTTACACACATCTCAGGAGTGATTTTGGTCCACTCCTCTTTGCAGATCCTCTCCAAATCCTTAAAGTTGCATTTTCAATGGGAGGGAATGAGGGAATGAGGTTCAAGCCCAATATTCCACGTTACATGGCCCCATCCATAGTCCCCTCGATGCGGTGGAGTCGTCCTGTACCCTTGGCAGAGAAACAGCCCCAAAGCATAATGTTTCCACCTCCATGCTTGACGGTGGGGATGGTGTTCTTGGGGTCATATTCAGCATTCTTCCCCCTCCAAACGCGGCAAGTCGAGTTGATGCCAAAGAGCTTGATTTTGGTCTCATCTGACCACATCCTGTCTCCCAATCCTCCTTAGAATCATTCAAGTGTTCATTGGCAAACTTCAGACGGCCCGGTATATGTGCTTCCTTGAGCAGGGGGACCTTGCGAGTGCTGCAGTACTTCAAACCATTACGGCGTAGTGTGCTGCCAATGGTTTTCTTGGTGACCGTGGTCCCAGCTGCCTTGAGATCATTCACAAGCTCCCCCTGTGTAGTTCTGGGGTTATTCTGCACCTTTCGGATGATCACCGATACCGCACGAGGGGATATCTTGCATGGATCCCCAGACCTAGAGTGATTGACAGTTGTTTGGTGTTGCTTCCATTTATGAATAATCGTACCATTAGTTGTCTGCTTCTCACCAAGCTGCTTGCCGATGGTTTTGTAACCCATTCCAGCCTTGTGCAGGTCTACAATCTTATCTCTGACGTCCTTGGTCAACTCTTTGGTCTTGCCCATGGTGGTGAGGTTGAAGGTGTGAAGTATGATTCTTTGGACAGGTTTCTTTTATACACGTCACCAGTTGAGATCAGGTATACCTTGTTAGGCCTAATGAGGACTAATCTGTGTGCTTCTTGGGCACATAACTGGTCATTGGGAGCCAGAATTCGTGCTGTTTGCTTGGGGGTTCAAATACTTATTTTCTGCATCAAATACAAATAAAGTCATAAATGTTATAAAATGCAGTTTTCTGGATTTGTTTGTTGATATTCTATTTCTCACTGTTAAAATACACCTACCATTACAATTATAGATCACACATTTCTTTGCAAGTGGCCAAACCTGCGAAATCGGCAGGGGTTCAAATACTTATTTTCCCCACTGTATATATACATTATATATATACACATATAATGATTCTAAACGTACGTAAGCACGTGTTCAGAATCATTGTGTGTGTTTGAGTGGTTTTGTTTGTTTATGTGACTGAGCTCTTTGTGTGTGTTGGGGCTTAAATTGTGTGTGTGTTTGTGAGTGTGTGTGTGGGTGTATGTGTGTGTGTGTGTGTGTGTATATGTCTGTGTGTGTGAACAGGAAAAAGTGTGTATCTCATTATTCTGAACGCATGCATGATTCTGGATCTCTCTCTCTCTGTGTGTGTGTGTAGGTCTGTGTGTGTGTGTGTGTGTGTGTGTGTGTGTGTGTGTGTGTGTGTGTGTGTGTGTGTGTGTGTGTGTGTGTGTGTGTGTGTGTGTGTGTGTGTGTGTGTGTGTGACACACATGCAATGAGTCACTGAGTAGTGTTTATGATCACTGGAAAAGGTCTTTGACACAAGCATTTAAGATCTTTTCATTAGAATGACTAGTGTATACATAATGAAACTGTATACTAGAACAAGTGACATGGCAGGAGCACAGATCTTATGTGTATGTTTGATTCCTATTCCTGTTGTCCTGAATTTCCCAAACGGGATAATAAAAGTTTATCTTATCTTATTTTATCTTATACACCCAACCCAAGTGCTTTGTCAATACTGTAAAACATTATGGTCATGCCAATAAAGCTTCTTTTGAATTTGAATTGAGAAAGAGGGAGGGAGGGAGGGAGAGAGGGGAAGGGAGGGAGACAAAGGGAGAGAGAGAGAGAGGGAGGGAGGGAGAAAGAGGGAGGGAGAGAGAGAGAGGGAGGGAGAGAAAGATTAACTCAAACAGAATCATACACACACAGGGACACATACACACACAGGGACACATACCCCCCCCCCCTCACACACACACACACACACACATATATACAGCTCCAACATTGACAACATTTCTATCAAATTTCATATACAAATTGTCATTTAGAGAATTTATTTGCAGAAAAATGACAACTGGTCAAAATAACAAAAATGCAGTGTTTTCAGATCTTGAATAATGCAAAGAAAACAAGCTCGTATTCATTTTTAAACACACAATACTAATGTTTTAACTTAGGAAGAGTTCAGAAATCAATATTTGGTGGAATAACCTTGATTTACAATCACAGCTTTCATGTGTCTTGGTATGCTCTCCACCAGTCTTTCACATTGCCGTTGGGTGACTTTATGCCGCTCCTGGCACAAAAATGCAAGCAGCTCGGCTTTGTTTGATGGCTTGTGACCATCCATCTTCCTCTTGATCACATTCCAGAGGTTTTTAATTGTTTAATTTTAATTTAGAATGACTAGTGTATACATAATGAAACTGTATACTAGAACAAGTGACGTGGCAGGAGCACAGATCGTATGTGTATGTTTGATTCCTATTCCTGTTGTCCTATTCACTTCATAAATCTTGCTGCTATTACACCTGAATTTCCCAAACGGGATAATAAAAGTTTATCTTATCTTATCTTATCTTATACACCCAGCCCGAACGTTATCGTCATTCCAATAAAGCTTCTTTTGACTTTGAATTGAGACAGAGAGAGGGGGAGGGAGGGAGGGAGACAAAGGGAGAGAGAGAGAGAGAGAGGGAGAGAGGGAGAGAGGGAGAGAGAGAGGGAGAGAGGGAGGGAGAGAGAGAGGGAGGAAGAGAAAGATGAACTCAAACAGAATCATACACACACAGGGACACATACACACACACACACACACACACACACACACCCCACACACACACACACACATATATATACTGTATATATACATTATATATATATACACATATAATGATTCTAAATGTACGTAAGCACGTGTTCAGAATCAGTGTGTGTTTGAGTGGTTTTGTTTGTTTATGCGACTGAGCTCTTTGTGTGTGTTGGGGCTTAAATTGTGTGTGTGTTTGTGAGTGTGTGTGTATGTGTGTGTGTGTGTGTGTAGGTCTCTGTGTGTATATGTCTGTGTTTGTGAACAGGAAAAAGTGTGTATCTCATTATTCTGAACGCATGCATGATTCTGGATCTCTCTCTCTCTGAGTGTGTAGGTCTCTGTGTGTGTGTGTGTGTGTGTGTGTGTGTGTGTGTGTGTGTGTGTGTGTGTGTGTGTGTGTGTGTGTGTGTGTGTGTGTGTGTGTGTGTGCCACACATGCAATGAGTCACTCAGCAGTGTTTATGATCACTGGATAGGGTCTCTGCTCTGACTTCATATGCTGCTCTTAACACATAGAAACACACCACTGAATGACAATGGAAAGCATTACTGTAAACACATTTATGTTATAATGGCTTCTGACACAAGCATTTAAGATCTTTTCATTAGAATGACTAGTGTATACATAATGAAACTGTATACTAGAACAAGTGACGTGGCAGGAGCACAGATCAAAACAGATGAACCATGGCTCAGTTCTGGTCATACGGTAGCGGTTCTGGTGATACTGTAAAGGGCCCATGCATTGGGTAACCAGTATGAAACCACTAATGACTGATAAACCTTCGAGGGGGAGTAGGAAGAGCGCAGCTCCAAACAAATAAATTATGCCTTAGTTGGGCCAGACCTGAGGTGTGTGCTAAAATTCAGAGGACATGAGGGGGAGCTGCTCCAGATTTTGGATATGTTTCATCTGGTTTCTTCAGGATTCAAAGAAAGTGGTAAAAAAAACAATCAGAACTATTAGATGAAAACTGCCTGGATAGTTAACAAATGAGATCTGCCTGCTGAAACATAGAAATGTGCCTTAAGATTGACTAGAACAGCTCCACACGTACGTGTTACTGTTACTGTTATATCTAATCCGTATTCAGAGATACTGCTGTTATGAAAGCCATCCATAAATGTCATGGAGGTTGTGGGAGGGACTGGGTGACTGTCTGCAGGGACACAGTTATAAAACAGTTGAGGTTTAGCAACACAGCAGTTTAATTATTAACAGAATAGCGTCATTCAGACTAACTACTTTTTGAGTTTCAAGAGTCTTGCACAATCCTTAGAGAACAGCCACTTGAGAGCTTCAGAGAACCTGTCAGCTTCTGAAATATGTGAGAATGGGGACTGAGGACTGAGAACTGAACAGGTAAGGCGACATTGACTTCAAATCATTGAAATATTGAAAAAGACAAGCCAAGTATATACTGGCAGTAACAGGGTCAAGTTTTATGCATTGTTAAGTGGTTCATATGAAGTGTGTTAAATGACACAGTGTGTCCGAGTTTACAGTTTTTTCTCGATTGCTTACACACATTTAGCGAATCATGGGTCAACTTAATCTAATGCTCACATCTTCTTTGCACAGCAAGAGTCTTCTCTGGCAAATGGGTTAACTATTTCTCATTGATTTCACACAAATTTCTTTGAGTTTTAACACACTTTTCAAAACAGTTAACACAATTCTCAGAGAAAGACACAAAACCTAATTGAATAACCATGTCAACACATTGCAGACACTTAGTAGCAGCCTACTGAAACTGCTCTCTATATTCTAAATATCGTCAGCACCTGTGTGAACTCTCTGTGCACAACTAATCAAGCAGTTCTCAACCTCTAAAAGAGGTCAATAGATTGATTTTGATACCAACCTCAGCAAGGACTAAGACAAGGACAAGGAAGAGGCCGTGGTAGAGATAGAGGGGACCCTGTCAGGGGACGTGGCATTCGTGTAAGATGCTCTAATGAAATTAGGGCAACAGTCATTGATCACGTAGTCAATCATGACCTCTCCATGAGAGAGGCTGGCCAAAGGGTTCAGCCAAACCTGAGCCGTCATACTGTGGCATCAATTGTTTGTACATTCGGTAATGACAATGACACTTTGCTGGCCTTTACAGTCAATTGACTGTACTGTGTTTCATTGTATTTGCACTCTTGGCAACAACCATTTCTATACTTTTGTAAAGTGTGTTGCCACAGTACAATGTAGTACTGTAGTTTCACTAAAGTAATCTACAACATATACGGCAGGGGGACAATGTTCACTGCAGAACCTGTCATTTTGACTTCTTACAGTATCCAATGTAATGTGGAAAAATGACTGCAATAAATATTTTTGTGTCAGAATCTTTGGCATTTTGTACACAGTAGAACAAATGTAAAATCAATGGTGTTGACAGGTCCTTGTTTAGAATATCTTTTATAGTATTTAGCAATACAAAAACAGAACTACGATATTTTACTGCATACAAATTTTCAGATTTCAAATACTTATTGACAGTATATTCCCTAAGTAAGGGAAGTAGGTTTTGATGGAAATGTTTGGTTTTGATGAGTGTGTGATAAGTTTTGAGAAGGTGGTGTCATTCTGCAAACATCAAATAGTGGTTTGGTTATTTCATCTTCTGTTAAGGGCTGTGTGTGAGCTGTTTTGAAAAAGTAAACAGTGAATGGAAAAATGTGCCAAAGCAATCGAGAAAAACTGTAAATCAAGAAAATATTTCAGATTACAGTTTTTCTCGATTGATTACATTCAAAAACTGGAACTTATGGCACAATGACCACAACCTGTAACTCATGTGCCAACTCCCTAAACCAATTCTGCTAAACTATAAGCACAATTATGTGCTTTAGACACATATTTCAATTGTTAACCGCACTTTCTTCAACTCACAACACACAATTATCTGCTTTAGACACAAATTTCAATTGTTAACCACACTTTCTTCAAAACACTAAACACCATCCTCTCTACTTTGCACACTTCATCAATGCCAAAACCTCCTTGTGTTCAGACAGAACACACTGCTATTCAATTGGCAAAACTTCCATTTCCAAGGCTGTTGTGCAATTTGAAATCAAAGCTTTAGCAATATGATGGCCACAGGTTAGCTCCTGGTTTGGAGAACAATTGATGGCAACATTGAAGTGAGAGGTGATCAGAAAGGCAGAGGAGTGAGAGTAAGAGGAGGAGGAGGAGGAGGAGGAAGAGGATGAAGAGAAAGAGCAAGAAGGAGAGCCATTATCTCTGATGAGATTTGGGCCACTGTGGTCAACCCTGTGGTCAACCATGGTTTGACCATGCAGGAGGCTGGCCAGAGGGTTCAACCAAATATAAGCCGCTTCTCAGTTGCATCCATTCTCTGGACATTCAGAAGAGGGAATAGGTAAGAAAGAATAAAGCAGGTGTACAGGGTGCCTTTTGTCAGAAACTCCGACAGTCAAACAGTTATGCTATGACTATGTGCAAGTCATATACAGTACATTTCCACAACTGATTGCGTCCTATCAGCACTGACACATTACTGTACTGTATTGCAATCCAATCCAATGTTACAGTTTTTCTCGATTGCTTACACACATGAAGCATGCCTCGTTTTCTCAAAACTCTAAACACAAATCCCTAAACCACTCACACAAAATGCAACAACATTCACAACACTGTGTAGGTCTATTTCTGATAGCACATTGTCAATATTGTCTTGAGCTAGAACAGGATGCAGTAGTTTTTTGTCCTTTTTTATTTTACATTTTTCTTTCTTTTTTTAGTTGACTGTACTGGCCTATATCCTATTGTTTGTTCTGTGCAAATCATTTACACATTCATTTGTGTTTGCTGTGATGTATAGGCTACAGCACTTTTGGAAAAAAATAAAGAAATATTTTAGTTGTTACTGTATATTTGTGTGTTGTTTTATATTTGCGTAAAAACATTATACAGTTATATTTTACTACAGGAGTAAGCGTATAGTAACATAATGTTCCTGATAAGGCCTTCATACTGGTGTTTTCCCATTTCATAGTAGTGTTTTCCATTGAGCACATCAGTGTTCAATCGATGCTTAGAATGTCTACTCATATAATGGGCTGTGTTTGTCATTAGAAAACAAAGTACCCTTTTGAGGTGACATAACACTGTTTTGAAAGCAAAGTTGCCTTTTGCAGGATGTATAAAGGGTTTTGCATTTTGTGTGAGTGGTTTTGGGATTTGTGTTTAGAGTTTTGAGGAAACGAGGCATGCTTTCAAAAAATGTGTGTTAGCAATTGAGAAAAACTGTAAATCAAAAGTAGATAAAAAGTAAAATTTTATAACATCAACATTCCATTAATTCATTAATAGTACGCAGTTTGTGACAAATGTATTTTCACAGTTGCCTCATGGAAGGTTTTGTGCAGCCTTTGTGATTAATGTACAATTCAATAGAAAATAATGATGAGATCAAAGAAAATGGAGGAACACTGTGATTCTCAACAAAGGGCTTCATACTGGAGGTAGATGCAAGGCTCCAGACACTTTCAAAGAATACAGTTGATTCAGATGAATTATACCCGGTAGAAAAATAGAGCCGTGTAGACAGAAACACCTGTGCTTCTCTGACACAGAGTGGCAACAGATCCCTTTATATCTCCTGCAAAATGCTACTTTGCTTTCAAAACAATGTTATGTCACCTCAAAAGGGTATTTTTTTTCAAATGACACACACAGACCACTATATGAGTAGACATTTCTAAGCATCGATTGAACACTGATGTGCTCAATGGAAAACACTACTATGAATGGGAAAACCCCAGTATGAAGGCCTTATCAGGAGCATTATGCCTTTTCATGTTCAGTGTTACTGTATGCTTAATCCTGTAGAAATCATGTATAATGTTTTTACTCAAATATAAAACAACACACAAATATAGAGTAACAACACAAATATTTCTTTATTTTTTCCAAAAGTGTTGTAGCCTATACATCACAGCAAACACAACTGAGTGTGTAAATGATTTGCACAGAACAAACAATAGGATATAGGCCAGTACAGTCAACAAAAAAAGAAAGAAAAATGTAAAATAAAAAAGGACAAAAAAACTAGGCTGCATCCTGTTCTAGCTCAAGAACTCTCTGAAACAAACATGACAATATTGTATCAGAAATAGACCTACACAGTGTTGTGAAACACTTTAAAATAACATTGGATTGGATTACAATACAGTAATGTGTCAGTGCTGATAGGACGCAATCCGTTGTGGAAATGTATATGACTTACTTGCACATAGTCATAGCATAATTGTTTGGCTCTGTCGGAGTTTATGTCAAAAGGCACTCTGTACACCTGCTTCATTCTCAAGATGTTCCGCCTTAGAATATGGTCCACTGTGGCTAGACTCACTGTATTGATGTTTAGGAATATGTCTTGGTCATCAATGGTTGCACTTTGTATTTGTTTACAGTAATTTTACAAATACAGTACAATGTAAAATACTCTAAATTAGGGCTGTCAATCGATTAAAAAAAATTAACTAATTACAGTAATCACAATTGTTTTAAATAATGAATCACTATTCATTTCTTCTTAAGACTAAATCTTATAAATAAACAAGTAATCACTTCAGACAGCTTGTATTTTAGAAACTGTTGTTTAATTGTATTTTTTTTAAACACAATGGTGCCCCTCGACGGTAAATCGTAAGAATTTCCCCTGAAGCAATTCGAATCACCTCAATCAGCCTACTGTCCTCAACTATGTTGATGGGCCGACAGTCACCGGCAACCCAAATGGTAACCTTTTCACGGACTGGTCTAGTTATTTTCCTAGAGAAGTGATGGAGTGTGGGTTGGCGATCATCTAACCTGGGACTGCTTTCTGTAGGGTGCTTTGCATTAAGGTGATAACTTCAAGACGAGCTGCTTCTGTGATAGCTAAATTCAGCTTGACAAATGCTACATACAACTTTAGTTTTGTCGATTGTTCCGTCATTTTGACTCTTAAACAGAGACTTTCCGCCCAACAATCCCTCAGCTCTCTCCATCTTCAACTACCGCAGTGGTTCTCAAACTTTTTCTGTCATTCCCCACTTTGAACAAAGGGGGCTATTCAAGCCCCACCTGTCCCTCATCGCTCCCATAAAATGGTAGGCCAAGCCCCCTACTTACGGGCTACATTGCCCGAGAGGACACAGGTTCAAGTCTGGTCTGATGTAATTTCCCAATCCTCTCCCCACCTCTTCTCCGCCTCGCTTGCTGTCATAACTTCATGTCCTATCCAAATAAAGGCATTAAAAAAAAAATATATATATATAGAGTGGGGAAAATAACCCCTGCCGATTTCGCAAGTTTGGCCACTTGCAAAGAAATGTGTGATCTATAATTGTAATAGTAGGTATATTTTAACAGTGAGAAACAGAATATCAACAAAAAAATCCAGAAAACTGCATTTTCTAACATTTATGACTTAATTTGCATTTGATGCAGAAAATAAGTATTTGAACCCCTAGCAAAACATGACTTAGTACTTGGTGGAATAACCCTTGTTGGCAAGCACAGACGTCAGACTTTTCTTGTAGTTGGTCACCAGGTTTACACACATCTCAGGAGGGATTTTGGTCCACTCCTCTTTGCAGATCCTCTCCACATCCTTAAGGTTGCGTTTTCAATGGGAGGGAATGAGGGAATGAGGTTCAAGCCCAATATTCCACATTACATGGCCCCATCCATAGTCCCCTCGATGCAGTGGAGTCGTCCTGTACCCTTGGCAGAGAAACAGCCCCAAAGCATAATGTTTCCACCTCCATGCTTGACGGTGGGGATGGTGTCATATTCAGCATTCATCCCCCTCCAAACGCGGCAAGTCGAGTTGATGCCAAAGAGCTTGATTTTGGTCTCATCTGACCACATCCTGTCTCCCAATCCTCCTTAGAATCATTCAAGTGTTCATTGGCAAACTTCAGACGGCCCTGTACATGTGCTTCCGTGAGCAAGGGGACCTTGCGAGTTCTGCAGTACTTCAAACCATTATGGCGTAGTGTGTTGCCAATGGTTTTCTTGGTGACTGTGGTCCCAGCTGCCTTTAGATCATTCACAAGCTCCCCCTGTGTAGTTCTGGGGTTATTCTGCACCTTTCGGATGATCACCGATACCGCACGAGGGGATATCTTGCATGGAGCCCCAGACCTAGAGCGATGGACAGTTGTTTGGTGTTGCTTCCATTTACGAATAATCGCACCAATAGTTGTCTGCTTCTCACCAAGCTGTTTGCCGATGGTTTTGTAACCCATTCCAGCCTTGTGCAGGTCTACAATCTTATCTCTGACTTCCTTGGTCAACTCTTTGGTCTTGCCCATGGTGGTGAGGTTGAAGGTGTGAAGTATGATTCTTTGGACAGGTTTCTTTTATACACGTCACCAGTTGAGATCAGGTGTACCTTGTTAGGCCTAATGAGGACTAATCTGTGTGCTTCTTGGGCACATAACTGGTCATTGGGAGCCAGAATTCTTGCTGTTTGCTTGGGGGTTCAAATACTTATTTTCTGCATCAAATACAAATAAAGTCATAAATGTTATAAAATGCAGTTTTCTGGATTTGTTTGTTGATATTCTATTTCTCACTGTTAAAATACACCTACCATTACAATTATAGATCACACATTTCTTTGCAAGTGGCCAAACTTGCGAAATCGGCAGGGGTTCAAATACTTATTTTCCCCACTGTATATATATTTATATATATATATTATTTTTTTTAAGTTGCGTTTATTGCGTCAAAATATTTTATTGCGTTAATCGCGTCCGCGTTAATCGCATAGATTAACGCGTTAACGCTGACAGCCCTACTCTAAATACAAGAATACTATGCTCCTGGCATTGGCATTGATGAAGTGTGCAAAGTAGAGAGGATTGTGTGTTGTGTTTTGAAGAAAGTGTGGTTTACAATTGAAATCTGTGTTTAAAGCAGATAATTGTGTGTTGTGTTTTGAAGAAAGTGTGGCTAAGAATAGAAATCTGGGTCTAAGGCAGATAATTGTGCATGTAGTTTAGCAGAATTGGTTTAGGGAGTTGGCACATGAGTTACAGGTTGTGGTCACTGTGTCATAAGTTCCAGTTTTTGAATGTATTTTGTTTTTATGTGTAAACAATCGAGAAAAACTGTAATGTACTGATGATGGAGGTGTGTGTGTGTGTGTGTGAGAGAGAGAGAGGATTACAGTTTTTCTCGATTGCTTTGGCACATTTTTCCATTCACTTTTTACTTTTTCAAAACAGCTCACACACAGCCCTTAACAGAGGACAAAATTACCAAAACACTATATGATGTTTGCAGAATGACATCACCTTCTCAAAACTTATCACACACCCATCAAAACCAAACATTTCCATCAAAACCTACAATTTGTGATCAATTGAGAATGTATGTTTTCTCATTTATTTAACAATGGATAACAAAATTCAAACTACAGCTATCAATATCAACCATCACTTCAACTTTTGTGCAACACCCTCACAGTATTGACTATTTTACCACTGACAACATACTACAATTTGGGTTTTGTACTGAGCACTCTTACTTAGGGAATATACTGTCAGAAAGTAATTGAAATCCGTGTTGGTGCACGTTGGACAGCAAGATGTATCATTGTGTCTTGTTTACCTGTGCATACTGTCAACGACAGAGTGGAAACAAGGAATGTTGTCTTCTTATCTGCACTAAATACACCTCAATACGGGGCACTTCCTTTGCCAAATGAAAATAATTCTGCATACCTAATTTACATTTAAATTGTATACTTGGTGTGATGGCACTTTTAACATGTTTAAGCTCCTGGTATTACATGTAAAACGATCTGACTTTGTGCCTCTAAATAACCTGCACATCAGATTTATCTTTGCCAACCTGAGTTCCTTTTTGTGAATAATAAAATGCTCCTAGACTGCTGACATCTGTTATGCATTTCCTTCCTTTCAGATTGACGGAAAGCTTTGCCAACAATGTTTTGACAGCTCTGCAATCTTATTTGTCGGAAAGAGCATGTTGGATAATGAAATATTTGGTAGGATAGCT
>NC_045177.1:869213-877067 GCF_900700415.2 Clupea harengus
ATTGATCCTTTTATTCGTTACACCTCGCCAGGTGTGGGTAATCAGTCATCAGTCTTCCCAACCATCCTACAGGCCATGCATGGCCATTGCATCGTCTGTAGATGATGATGATAAGCAGACATGAGCAGTGAGAGGAATGGGCCTCATTCTCGAACATTCTCTGAAGTGTCTTGTTGAAATGTTTTCTTTCTCCGCCTGATTCATGAACGCCTGAAAACGGGTTCTTACACAGCCAAAGTGTTCTCAGCTGTGCTCCCCCGAATGAGGATTCTTAAATTGAACGCGAATTGTTCTCAGCTGTGCTCCCCCAAATGAGGATTCTTAAATTGAACCCGCGATCTCATGCACCTGGATTTGCATACACACACGCCCCGCCATCTCCTTATAAGGGCACGCAACCGTAGTGACGTGTGCAGTCAGAATCGACCAAATCCACGTGCAAGCAACTCGAAAGCGACAGTCATGTCAAAGCGGAAAGCGAGCACTGGTAGAGTAAACACAGACCTAATTTCACTGGTGCAAAGGTGGAGGTACTGTTGCAGAATGTAGATGTGTCCATTCTATTCCACTATGGCTATATCCACACAGTTGAGTTTAGTGCTTATTTATTTATTCACTTACATTTGCGGTGTTCGTGTAGTGCTTTTATTTATTTTAGGACCACGATGCATGGTAGAATCATGACTATAAATGTGAAACGTAATTGTTAATGATACAAATATTCTCGTACTTATTGTTATTATAATTCTTTAAATTCGAGGATGTCTGTAGAGTTGATGTGAATGCAATCACCAACGATTTCTCACAATTTCAGCCCTTAACCCTTCTAACACGGAGCGGTCCCGTGGGGAATCAGGTGTTATTTTGAGGAATTGCATTTAAGAAAACTCTGGGCGATTTACGACTGCTATTTCGCATTCTGAAATTCTTCTGAAGTTCAGAACGAATCCCAGATGAGAAAACTTTCATGAATGCCACAGTGTCCCTAAAACAGCGTAAGTGGAGTTAAGAAGACCACAGTCCAGTTTGAGAAGCTGTGGTAGGACCCCTATCTTTTGTCCCCCTGGACAAACACTGTGATTAAATCCAGTGTGAGTTTGTTTGTTTGTGTGTGTGTGTGTGTGTGTGTGAAGGGGTGGGCAATATGGAGAAAAATATCACAGTATTTTCATCTCTATGGATGGTATCGTATTATATCACGGTATTCATAATCTAATGTTCATACACTTAATACCCAACTCTTCAGAGAGCACCTCCTTTCCTAACTTGCATTTCCTCTCCCTTCCTCTTCTTTTTTCTACCTCTTCTTATCCTTCCTCTAATGCTATCTCCTCTAACTAGTACTTACAGTAGTTATATTCCTGCACTTTTTTTTATTTCTTATGTTAAATAGTATTTATTGTTACACTAGGTCTCTATTGCTCGTAGCTTGATGGTTCTCTCCTTTGTACGTCGCTTTGGATAAAAGCGACTAAATGTAATACTATTTCATGTTTCCAGTAACAAAAACATCAAAAAAATGTTTTAACTGAGTTCGAAATCAATAAAGATTGAACATTATTTTTTTCGTTAACATTAACATAAAACATGGCTTTAAGAGTTGGTCTAAATCAGTAGTTACAATAGAACAATAATCATTATGAGACCCCTAATTATGAGCACAATTTACTATGAATGACTGAAATAACAGCAACAACAATATTTCAGCTTGAGGGATGTCCTGGTATATGTCACAACAGTAACTCATGGAGACATAATTTACAGACGATTTAGAAGACATAGGATACTGTGTAGAGGTGTTTTAATAGGCCGAGCTGTACTTTGTATATAAGATCAAAAGAGAAATAAAATACAGAACACCATCGATGGCAAATATAGTGCAGATGAGTGAAACCCAAAATTCAAGCCATCAGCAAAATAAAGCTGTCCAGTGATGGATGCTTCTCTCCAAACCAACCCTAGAAGAGGTGCCAGCAGACAGGGGCCCATCATCACACACATCTGACACAGAACACACAGGACTTTCACAGACCGAGGACACTGAGTTAACATCCTGTTCAACTCCAGCTATCTCCTCTGTCCACAGCCACCATCTCAAAATCCCACTACGTGTATCAGAGCCACCAGGCAGACCGGCAACCAACCTAACAGTTCTGTCACCAGTGTAATCTCAACTCTAAGGGAGCGGAGGTAGCAATGGAAACGAGAGGGGCCCTAGCCTCGGTTTCCGGTGTCAACACACCTTTTGCACCTGTGTATTTTCTACCGAGAGGTGGCCGAGAGGTGCAAACCAACATTACAAAATCTGAAACACTTTTACAAAGCTTGAGACAAATTTACATTTTGGAAAACATTTTTACATATCATAAAACAAACATTACCATAACGCATTTACAAGTCCCGAAACAAATTGACATTTCAGAAAACAAATTAACAAGACGCAAAACACTTTTACAAGTCCCGAAACAAATTTACAAGTGGCGAAACAAATTTACAAATGACATTAACCGGAAAGGGAATGTACCAACTCCGAGATTGACGTGGAAGTGATAACGGAAGCGCTCAATTTTCATGGAGCAGGCGGGCATCTTTAACAGTGCGTGCATTAAGCCACCTAAAGTCCATGCATATCCGCAGGGCGCCATTCTTCTTGCACACAAGCGGTAATGGACTCACTGTTAGAATTCCTGTTGATTTCCTTCTCCATCTTATCCAAAGTCTCTTTCAACTTCTGATTTCGACAAAGTCTCCACCGCAGCAGAAACACCAGCCCATCTCATGCCCTGTGACCTACCCTGACACTGTGTGCTCAGGACTTAAGCACAGAAAGCACAATTCATGCAACCTACAGTGTGCATGGGTAGTATGATCAGCACTCTGACCAGTGGCGGTTCTACATGGAATTACGCCCCGGGCGAGACCCCCTCCGGAAAAAAAATCTTACGACCAACGCCAAAATGCTGGGAGGACCAGAGCTCTCTCGACTGCCGGCTGGTCAGGGCTTTTGTAGCCCAGCCAATCAAGGACACACCTGTCCCGAATTACCTGCTACAGAGACAGAGAGAGATTGGGAAGAGCAGGGAGAGAGAAAAGGCATGCCAATATCACAGGGCGGGGCCTAGACCCGCCAGGGTTGTAACAGCACACATATCTATGTATACGTATATATACACGCTGCTCTTTGGCATCACTTTCAACATATCTACACCGTCAGGTTTTTTTGGTCACTGAATTCATTGAATTGCAGGTAAATAATGACAACCAAAGAAGCACCTGAACTAAATTACTAACTTACTGTAGGTACACCTGGAATTCGTCCATTGTGTTTGACTTAAAACAGTAACATACGTATGGTTGAATCCGGAACCTAAGTAAACAGTCAGCCCTACTGTAAAACTGTAACCCGATGCAACCTTAACTTTCTACATCTACGGACATAATCATCTCTTCTCTGCCTCATCAAAACATCGGAAAGCCTTTTCTCTCAAGGACTGGTAACTTCCAAATGTAACTGGGCATTTAGCTATCTTAGCTTACTCACAACCTGGCTAAGCATAGGACTGTTTACATTTGCCATTGTTTATGTACTTGATCTGTTTTGTTCACCGAACATGTTGATGTATATTTGTATGGTGTTTTGGTAGTTGGCTTCACCACACCATCTAAGGGTTATTGTTAGGATTGCTTCTCAAACACATAGGGTCTTGCATGCATCCTTAACCATTTCCCTCTTCTAATATGGCATCGTAATCATACATGATTACATATTGTGAAGGACCGGACGGTCACCCCACATTGTTTGGGGATGTGGCGACTGGACTGGGTGGTGAAGTGTGGAAGAACCGTGCAGGGGATGGTGTTCATAAAAATATATATATATATATTTACAAAGGGGTCTAGCACCCCAACACATGTGCCCATGAAATAAAACAAACAGAAACGTACAGGCCGTACTCAAAGGCTTTTAAAAAGTCACATGCACTTGGGTACCTGCTGGTCCAACCGAGGCCTAATCGCAGGAACCTACTCGACCCAAGCCAGGCCCCAAAACATGCACTGTGACTCAGCCTTCAGCTAAGTACATACACAGGCCTTAGAGAAAACAATCACAGACACAAGGCACAAAGACAAGGCACATAGACTAGACATACAGACCTAACACAGAACAGAGGTACAACAGACAAACAACAAGTCCAACAGTAACCACACAACTAGTTACAAAACACTTCTCCTCCCATCAGGGAAGTGTTTTACCTCATGCCTCAAAACTAGTCCTCATTCTGTGTTCTCGATAGTCTTTCTCCGCCAGCCTCCCTCTTGAAAATGAGGCACCCTTTAAATAGGGCACAGCCACGTTGGCTTAATTAGGTCCACCATTGGCTTCAGGTGAGCCAGGACCCAACCATTATGGGGGAGGAGTCCAAGAGTCTTAAAGGGCACCATCCCTTTTTGCCATGGTGAGGAGGGGGAGAATTCACCTTCTCACACATATACATTGGCATTCACATAGCGAAGGGAACACTCGAACTTTGCGCTGCACATAGGCTCGTCCTTGGTCAAATCAACATAATGTTCGCAAACGTGCAAACACATGCGTGTGGAACTGCGGTGATCGGACAAAGGAACACACACACATTCTTTCTGGCGCGCTCCTAACAGCAAAACCCTGAGCCCACATACACATACTCCTTCAATTCATTAGTCAGTTACATTTAGCTAGATTACATATTGTGTGTTATTTCTTATCATTGTGTAAATAAATTATGATTATTATTGTGCTGGTCTATTTAATGTTACACAAGAATGAATGCCGCCAACCTCTTCTATTCAGAACTCCAAAGACCTTCAACCTTGCTATTAATAAGGTAACTTTGGTTGTAGTTATTAATTGAATTATTAACCAGAGTTCCAAATTGATAGTTTAATATATTTTATGACACTGATTTGTGGATTATCTTTATTTTGACCACTGTAGAGGACACTAACCTTTGTGTGGCGCCCCCTAGGTGTTCAATTTATTTGATCTGCCTTTGTGTTGAATGGTTGATGCCTATCCAACAGGGGCGGCTTGTCCATAAGGGCGATTGGGGCGACGCACTGCCTAGGGGAAAAGGGAAAAAAAAAAGAGATCGTTTTCTCTAAAAATAAATTAAAAAAAAAAAAAATTTTGGGGCGTAATGAAAATCGCCCCAGACCTCTCCCATTGACTCCCATGTTAAATCCATTTTTCTTTCACAAAACAGAGCTCTCAATGCATTCTCTATGGCTTCCGGGAGGGCTCGCCCCTCCATGTCGTGTCATAAGTAATGGACGTGAAAGCCTATACGAACGTCATCCAGCTCGACAGAGGCATATTCTGTCAAGATGGCTCCTGTGCAGTGCAATAACTCGATTCGCTCTTTGACAGAAACTCCTTTTTAGTCGGCGTACTAATGAAGATACATTGACAACAAAACAATTAGGACTTCCTAGACCAAATGTATCCATTCAACAGGTTTCTACAAAGGAAGGGAAATCCTACATCCAAGTATTGGAACGAAAGAAAAATCGCGGTCTGTCTTTCATATACCACTGTCACTTTTCATAGGTTTCACAGTGTGTTTAACAGTTTGCTTCTTGCACTAACACTGAATAATTTTTTTATGTGATGACTTATTTTGCTTTTGTAAGCCAATACTTTCAAGATCAGTCAATAAATATTGTTGGTTTTGACTTATGTTACCCCTTCTTTATGTTGTTAGTGGACATATCATGTGTCCTGCTAAGCTATGTTACATCATACAACATTTGAGACACGTGGATAATGAACAAGTGGGATAATTTAATGTGGAGCCACATCATGTTTGCTTATGAAGGCTCCTGGATGCAACTTTCTTCCATAGCTTTCCACCTGTAACTTGCTACTCTAGCTATGTAGCAAGAGGGGACATGTTACTGTTGTGTGCTGCCAATAGTGGACAAAAAGGTATTGCTGTATAAGTTAATCAGCTAACTTAATGTACCTACTGAATGGGTCGTCTTAATCATTATCAAAAAAAATTGCCCCCCCTGAGAATTTCTTCAGGAGCCGCCACTGCTATCCAATCGTATGAGAGTACAAGCAAACTCACACCTGCGTTGCCTGAAAGCTTTTACCACGGTGGGACTGAATTGGTTGTTAGAGGCCAAAAAGCAAAATAAATTGGTCATTTCTTTTTTGTGTGATGAACATGACAGAGTGAGATATGGTGTGTGTGTGTGAATGTGTTTTCTTTACTACAATACAGCCGTGTGGGAATAGTGATAAAGGAGTCGTTATCAGTTCACAGCGGTCTTTCTCTCTGCTAAGATCATGGGTTCACAGGAACACACAAACTGATGAACATGTAAATATCCACTCTACTGTCTTTCAGCTAAATGAATAAATCAGTTCATGGAAGAGCTGTAACTGCATCAAACATACTGCTTCAGAGTAAATGCACCTACAATGTGGCCTATGGTCTGTGTGTGTGTTTATCATGAATCAGCAGTATGGGTTCAGTCCTGGATTATATAGGCTAACAACTCCACACTGTGTTTTAATCCCAGGTCAGACTCACCCGTCTCTGCCAGTGAGTTCAAGGTGCCTCCATCAGACATCAGAAGACAAGGAGACTCTTCTGCTGGACAGTAAGATCATTGTTGTAGTATTCAAATGACGATAATGAAAGTTTTGGATAGGCCTGGTCATTTCAGCTCTAGCCTAAAATCAATGTCTGTGTATTCTAGCATATAGCAACACCGAATAGACAAAGTCTAAGGTACTAATGATGCAACTTCCAGAACTCCTGCAGCCCTCCAGCATCAGCAGGTGAAATGTGGTGAAAGTAAGAGAGAATGACTGCAGAGGAAATATATATTAAATTCCTTGCAAGTCACTTCAGCATTAATCACACGAGGAAGGAGCATGAGGGCAGAACAGGGCTGGAGTTCATTAATCACACGAGGAAGGAGCATGAGGAGAGAACAGGGCTGGAGTTCATTACGGCACACTCACACGGTTGCGTTGGCATGCGTTGATCCAACGGATGAGGGAGGAGGAGTCTGGCGCATGGGGTTGTGTTGATAACGGAGACATTATAGTGAGATTGACAGGTCAACAAACCAACCACACCGCTAGCAAGCTGTTTACCTTGTGAGTAGTAGCATGCTAACATTAGACACCTCGCAAATCCTATCAGACGTATTTTTCAGTTACAATAGCGGGGTTTTTACATTGTACAGTGTCTATTTCTCGGTTGCTTTAAAAAATCTAAGCAAAAAAAAGTCAAACTAACAACTTTTAAGTACAAATACGACCATCTACGGAGTTTGGTCTGCCATCCGTTTTTTTTTAGCTTCACGCTCTTTAGACGTGAGCATAAACGCGATCTGATTGGCTAGCACCTGTGCTGTCAGTTATGCATGAAAGGCAATTTGATTGGCTGATGCAAGCGTTGGTTCTCGAAAGGTTGAAACATAACGCCATTAGTCACATGAGGAAGGAGCATTAGGGGAGAACAGGGCTGTAGTTCATTAATCACACGAGGGGAGAACAGGGCTGAAGTTAATTAATCACACGAGGAAGGAGCATGGGCTGGGCTGGAGTTCATTGATGTAAAACTCCTCTGTTCATTTGAATGATCTCTTGGTTATGCAGTGTGTGTGTGTGTGTGAGAGAGAGTGTGGGATCTACCTACTTTCCAATCACACTGGTCCATCAAATAGTGTGTTTGTGTGTGTATGTGTGTTTGTTAATTACATCTGTCATTTTTTGTGTTTATTTTCACACACAGTTGCCAACTCGGTCAAATAAATGTACAAATGCATCAGATCCACAAGTCTCATCTGCAGAAA